>NW_006408722.1:3995647-3998207 GCF_000296735.1 Chrysochloris asiatica | reverse complement strand
TTATTTAAAACACCGGTGGCATAGCCCTCAGAATCACAGCAACTCAAAACCACCACAGCACGACAGACAGACGAGTGGTGGCCGTTTGGTTTTATGTCTACTGTTTTCTACTGTTAATGAACATTAATTTATGAACCAACCACTAAAGCCAGTGATATTGAAATTGAATAATTATACCAATTTCTTCAGTGTGAACTTGATCAAACATGAATATGCATGTATCTACTCAGGATGCAGAAATCCTATCCTTATTTCTTTAGGATGTATACCTAATAGTGGTATTACTGCATCATATGGTATTTCTATTTCCAACGTTTAAAGAAAGCACCATACCATTTTCCACAGTGGTTGCACCATTTTACAGCCACCAGCAGTGTATGAGGGTCTCTCTACACCCTTGTTAACACATGTTGTTTTCTGTTTCTGTGAACTTTGCAAATAATGCTAGGGTAAAATAGTATCTCAATATTGTTTGGATTTGCATTTCCATATGATAGGCACTGAACTGCTAACCACAAGTTCCATGGTTCAAGTCTGCTAGCTGCTCCATGGGAGAAAGATCAGGCTTTCTGTTCACAGGAAGATTTAAAGCCTTGGAAATCCTACACAAGTTTGCTATGAATCAGAGCTGACTCCATGGCACTTAACAACAACAATGACTAATAATTGGGAACATTTCTCTTCCTTGCCTTCTGGCTCTGGCGAGGACTTCCAAAATAATATTGAATGTTACTGTTGTTGCTAAGTGCAGTGGAGACAGTTCTGAGTCATAGCAACCCTGTATAGGGTTTCCAAAGAGTGATTGCTGGGTTTGAACTATCAACCTTGCAGTTAGCAGTACAGGCTTATCTTACAGTGCCACACTTGTTGTTGTTGTTGTTGTTGAGTGCCACTGAGTCTGTTCTGACCCATAGCGACCCTGTATAGGGTTTCTGAGGAGTGACTGGTGAACTTGAACCACCAACCTTGCAGTTCAAACTGACTTTGCAGTCTAGCACATTAACATACAGGGTCACACCTCAGTGCCATATTGCTATTGTTGTTGTTAAGTACCGTGGAGTCGATTCCAACTCATAATGACCCTGCACAGGGTTTCCAAGGCTGTAAATCTTTACGGAAGCAGAAAGGACTTCACAATACTGAATGAGAGTGGTGATAAAGTAGGGATGTTTTCAGTCTCTCTCCACTGAGAGTGCTGTTGCCAATTGCTTTAGTTCATATGCCCTTAATTATGTTGAGGAATTTCCCTCCTTTTTCTGTATTGTTGATTGTTTTAATCAAGAATAGGTGTTGAGATTTTCAAATGCCTTTCTACAACAGTTTATATAATCATGTGATTATTTTTCTTTGCTTTATTTATGTGGTAGATTACACTAATATTTTTAAAATATTAAACCATCCTTGCATACCTGGTATGAATCTCACTCGGACATGATGTTTTTTGTTTTTTATATGTTGCTGGATTCTATTGACTAGGATTATGTTGGGAAGTTTTACATTAATATTCATAAGGAATATTTGTCTATAATTTTCTTTTTTAGTGGTATCTCTGCCTGATTTAGGTTCAGAGTTATGTTTGCTTCACAGAATATGTTCAAGATTATCCTATCATTTTCTATGTTCTGTGATAACTTAAATAGAACTGAAGTCAGCTCTTCTCTGAATGTTTAATAGAATTTTCCAGTGAAGTTGTCTGGCCAGGACTTTTTTTGTTGAGAGTTGGTTTTTTGTTGTTATTGTTTTTTAAATGAACGATTACAATATCTTCCTTTGTGATACATCTGTTAGTATGTTCCACATCAGATTTTGTTAGTTTAGGTAGGCAGTGTATTTCTAGAAATTTATCCACTTCTTCTAGGTTTTCAAGTTTTTCAGAGTACACTTCTTCATAGTATTGTGTTATAGTCCTTTTTGTTTCAGTAGGTTCTGTTGTGACAACACCTATTCTATTTCTTATTCATGTTATTTGCATCTTCGCCTTTTTCCCTTTGTTAAATTTCCACTGGTTTATCAATCTTCTTAAACCTTTTACAAAGGACCAACTTCTAGTTTTATTGATTCCTTCTATTTTTTTTTTTTTGTTTTCTGTTACATTTACTTCTCCTTGAATAATCATTATTTCTTTTCTTCTGGTGATTGCTGGATTGTCTTGTTATTATTGTTGTTTGTTTTTATGATTGGTTTAAGGGGCTAATTTTGATTCTTTCTTCTTTTTTGAAGTGTACATTTATTGCTGTGTATTATCCTCTATGCATTTTCTCTGTCCTAAAGATTTTCGTATGTTGTGTTTTATTATTTATGAGTTCTATTATTCTTTAACTAAGTAGTTTTCCATCCTTTGAAAAGCTAAAATTAGCTAGTTTTTGTCTTTGTGTCTAAAGCATGTCTGTTGTAGACAGCATCTTGATGGGTCATGTTTGCTTATTCATTCTGCTACTCTGTCTCTCAACTGGTGTGGATTCAATCCATTTACTTTCAGTGTAATTATTAATAGGTATGAATTTCCTGCTGGGATTTTGCTGTGGGATTTTTGTTTTGTTTTTTGCTGTGGTATTAATGA
>NW_006408722.1:3991753-3995499 GCF_000296735.1 Chrysochloris asiatica | reverse complement strand
ATCTTTCCAAGTTTAAAGAGTTGGTTTCTCTCTTGATATTGTCTTGATTTCCTCTCCATTTGGAAGTTATATAACTGCATAATTTATTTCTTCTTTTTGCTTTTTAGTTTCAATAAACAAATTGATATCTCTGGTTTCCTACTTTCAGACTTTAAGGTTTTAAATCTCTTTTTTGATACTTCTATATCTGTGTTGATTTCTGGGTAATGTTGTTCTGTGTCTTAATTTGCAGTTATTTGTCATTGTTTGTTCTCTGTCCCAAGGACTTCCTATAACAATTCTTGTAAGTTTTCTGATTTTATAAACTCCCTTAATTTCTGTTTATCTGATAATGTCCTAATTTTGCTATTGTATTTGAAGTACAATTTTGCTGAATATATCATTTTTGATTGGCAATTGATTTCTTTTAGGGTTTATATGCCATCCCATTGCCCTCTTGCCTGCATGGTTTCTATTGAGAAATCAGAGTTTAATCTTATTGATTTTCCTTTGTTTGAAACTTTTTGTTTTTCCTAAGCTGCTTTCTGAATTCTTTCTTTGTCTTTGGTTTTGGAAATTTTTATTATGATATGTCTTGGTGATTTTCTTTTGGAGTTCATTGAACTTCTTGAATACTCATCTATTAATCTTTCATGGTATTAGGGAAGTTTTCTTCCAACAGTTTTCTTGGTGTTTTTTCTTTTTTGTTGTTGTTGCTATTTTGTTTTGTTTTCTCTCTTCCTATTCTGGAATTCCAATCACATGTATGCTATTACTCTTTTTAGAATTTCTTCATTTTCTATTCTTTTCTTTCTTTCCTGATTTTTCCTCTAACAAATTAGTCTTAAGAAATGCCTTCAATCTGATAATTCTGTCTTCCTTTGATTCAGTTTTACTCCTTTGTCTTTCCAATGCATTATCTATTGCTCAAAATGTATTATTACTCTTCTGGATTGCCATTTGCTGTTTTTGTGTGGTTTCTAATTTCCCATTTATTTTGTTGACGTGTTATTCTATTGTTTTCTTGCATTCTTCTAGAGTTTTGTCTGTGTTTTTCTCAAATTTCCTCTTAATGTGCTGAAGGTACTTAATATAATTCTTTTGGATTCCTAATTAGGTAGTTTCAATATAATTTCTTCTTGGCCCAGTATTTTGATCACTTTTTGCATGTGATTTGAAGTTGTCTGTTTTCTCTGAGACATTGTGTGTCATCATATTGATTTGTTGATTTTATGTTGCTTTTCTTCACCTTGATTATTTGTTTTGTCTTGATTTAATATATCCCGTCAACAAGGCAGACCTTTTATTCTGGCCACTAATTTGGTAACACTGGGGCACTTATCACCTGTCTTTGGGTGACTTTGGTAGTGAGTGGGAGTGTGGACACAAGTTTCTGCTCATAGATGCTAAGAACAGACTGAGCAGATGTTGGTCAACTTCTGTCATCCATTCTGTGGTGGTAGCACTTGTTCAGTGAGTAGGGCAGTAGGTATGGTGGGTATGGCTAGGTATGGTTACTGGATCCTAAGAGGAAGAAGAAGAAGAAGGAAAAAAAGAGGGGGTAAGTGAGACCTAAGAAGAAAAACGTGACCCAGCACTGTCACTAACCATCAAATATGACTACAGTGGAAATGTGGGACTCTCCCTGTAGAAGCACATGCAACTGAATGTGGAGGGTCAGAGTCAGGTGCTATTGAACACAGAAGTGACAGGGGATGGGACACCCATGGAGCCAGATCCGGAAAAGAGTTGGGTGGGAAGAGGAAGAGTAAAGACAAAAGCAAGAAAGAGGTGAAGATGCAAGAACTAAAAAGAAAGGAAAAAAGAAACAAAAACTAGTGCAAATGTTTGCCACCAAGCACAATTGCAGCAGAAACATGAGCTCATTCCAAGGGAGTTTGCATCCCCATCCATCGAGGGCAGGAGCACTGATGCTGATTGCAAAGGGTGGTGAGCACCTGCTCTAAGGAGAGAAAAACAAGAGGGAGAAACTAAGAAGAAAGAGAAAAGAAAACAAGCAGCATAGTACTGGTGGAAGTGCTCTAGGGTTGTCATGAGTTGAAAATGACTCAAAAGCAATGAGTTTGTAATGCACTTTGAAAAGAGTTGTCTTTATCACCCACTTACAAAGACACTTCGAATCACATGGTTTTGTCTACAAGCACATACTATTGGTTTCCTTGCTCCTGGTGTTTGCACAATCGTTGATTTTGTCAAATTTTCTAGTGTTTTAGCTGCAGTATTATAGCATTTGTGAATATGTATCAATAACTTTTTTGAGAATGAAATAGTAATTAAATGAAAAGAAGGAGAAAAATTTAAAAGGTTTCCACTCAACTATTAATCATGTAATTAATATTATGGTAGTTCAATGTAGGAAGATTTTACAGAAGAATTGTGAGGTTAGTATTCATATAATCTAAGAAATAATACATTTGGATAATTTGCAACTATGTGTATCACATATTATTCTACAATTAAATTGATGAGAATACTTGAGTTACTGCACTGATATCACCAAGCCTAGAAGTGCCAATGGTTGGCTGTCTTCTCCTTCATCCCAGCATCATTGACTCCTCAGGCCTGTGGTCGCCATCTGTCTTCTCTTTTTCCTTAAACCACAAATCCTTCTTTGGAAACCGGAAGTAGGCCTTCTTCATCTTTGAAGTTTCCTCAGCTTCCAGCCAAGATCCAGGCTCACAGAAATTGCTTAATATTTATGCTAGTGATGAATGAATAAATATATCTCCATGAAAGAATTTCAAAGTACCTCCAACAGTGTTGTTGTTAGTTGCTAACTCATGATGAGCTCATGGACAACAGTATGAAATGTTGCCTGGTCCTTCACCTCTTCCTGATTGTTGGTGTATTCAAGTCCATTGTTGCAGCCAGTGTGTTCATCCATCCATTTCCCTCACCCTTGCTGGCCTTTTCTATTTTACCCAACATAATGTTCTTCTCTAACAATTCATCCCTATTAATGATGTGCCCAAAATAAACAAATTGAAGTCTTGGACAATATTCTGTGATCCATAAGGCTTTCATCAGCTGACTTTTGGAAGTAGATCACCTTGTTAGTCTCTTTGTCTGGAAGCTCTGCTAAAACCTGTCCACCCTGGGTGACCCTGCTGGTACTTGAAACATTGGCGAGATAGCAACACATAAGACACCATAGAACAGTAAACTGACAAGTTGGTGGTGGAGATCAACACTAGACTTCTCTCAAAGGGACTGGCAGCTGTGGATGGTGCAGAGTGCAAAGAATTTTCAACTGAAAAATTTGCATCTAAGACCAGTCCTGGCCCTGCACAGCTTTGGTTTGTGACCTTGGACAGGTTATAAATAACCTTTCTGAACTTAGATTTGTTTGTTTGAGAAAAAAAAAAAGACATGAGAGAACAGCCTACACTCCTCACAGGGTTGGCAGGGATGGTAGCAGCCACACAAGCAAGTTAAGTGTGAAGAAGGACTCTTGTTCCCTTTTTTCATATACTGTGAGCTACAGTGAGATACAAGCCCTGGTGATGCAATAGTTAAGCACTCGTCTGTTACCCAAAAGGTCAGGGGTTCAAAATCACCAGGTGCTGTGTGGGAGAAAAGCCCTGAGATTCTTCAGCTGAGGAAACCCTATGGGGTAAATCTGCTCTGTCTTATGGGGTCCCTATGAATTGGGACCAACTCCATGGTTCACAATATAGTGATAGACTCTTGGTGGAGAAAATGAAAACAAGTCTACGAGAGCCAAAATATGACCTTGAATTTATCCC
>NW_006408722.1:3969656-3989793 GCF_000296735.1 Chrysochloris asiatica | reverse complement strand
TTCTGCTGTGCATGGGGTCGCTATGAGTCGGTTCTGACTAGATGGCACCTGACGACAACAACAACAACCATGGCTCACAATATAGTGATAGGCTCTTGGTGGAGAGAGAGGGTCCTACTCAAGCTTCTCCAGGACAAGTCTCCACAACCACCCAGCGGGTCTCCTTTTCCTCCACTGACTCCAGAGGAGAGCTGTGTTTTCAATCTTCAAGGAGCCAAAGATTGAGGAAAATCTGCATTAACCCAAAGCAGTTGCCATCGAGTTGACTCCAGCTGATGGTGAATCCAAGTGCGTCCAAAAAGAACTTCATAGGATTTTCAATAGCTGCTTTTTCAGAAGTGGATTACCAGGGCTTTCTCTCACAGCACCTTTGAAAGAACACAAACCTCCAACATTTTGCTTAGTAGTTGAATACATTAACCATTTACAGGGACTCCATAAAAGTGACTGTTAAATTCTGAAGCCTCTACCCTCCTCTACAAGCTCATCATCTTTCTCAGAAGCCTCAGCTTCCATCTGGAAGGGCTGAGGCAAAGCAAGGACAAGAGACCCACCAGCTTAGATGGCAAGTGCTTGCTAAGGGACCTTGAATCCTGCAATAGCCTGCCAGCCACATCCAAAGCTCTGAGGTAATTTCCCCCAATACCAGAGACTTGGCGCCTTGTGGGCTGGAGTGCCCCAGATCTGACACCTTATGCCCTGGCGCCTGGTAGAGAAGTTTGAGAGGAGTTGACTGCCCTCTGGCTGCCCAGACCTCGGGTCTTTCTGCAGAACCAGGGTCCACCAAGGTCAGAGAAGGGGTAATGCTAAGTAGCTGAGTCCCTGCTTGCACCCTGCAAGGCTGACCTTGGGCTCAAGGAAGCCCAAGTGGTAAGGAAAAGAGCATACCCCTTCTGAAGGCCTCAAAGGCTCTGAAACAGGATCCAGCCTTGCTCTCCCAACCCCTTTATTGTTAATACTACTGACGGTTGCTAAGTAACGAAGCAGGCACTGGCAGGATAGGTTCCCCATGGCACTGGGCAGAACGGGCCCCTGGCAGTTGCCTGGGACTCTGCCCACATGCTACAGCCTCTGCAGGGGTAGCTTTGCTGAGTAATCACTGTTCTGGAGCACCCGGACATCCTCCAAGAGAAAGGATGACGGGTAGAACACAGAATTTGGACACTGAGCAGGGTACGATCTTGGTGGTTTATTTCCTGGGCAGCATAGACGAGTCACTTACTCTGAATTTGAGTTTCCTTCTCTGTAAAGTGAAGGTAAGGAGCCCTGGTGGCACAGTAGTTAAGCACTCAACCACCAGCAGCTATGCAGGAGAAAAGGCTTGAAAATCTGCCCCTGTAAAGTTTACAGTGAAGTTTTTATAAGGCAGTTCTACTAGAATCCTGGTGTGGCACTGTAGGATCAGTACTGGACTGCCAACCCCAAGGTCAACCCACCAACTGTTCCTTGGAAACCCTATACAGGGTCATTATGAGTCAGAACTAACTTGACAGCGCTTAACAATAACAACTTTGTCCTATAATATGAATTGGAGTTGATGACATACAACAAGAATATGAAAATGACCATTGTGGTTGTTAGAATTTTAAAAGGTAATAGCTTGAAAGGGTTTACTGAATTGTAAGGTGGAGTTCAAGTCAATCATTTCAGTAGAGCTGGGTTCATGGCATCTTGTGAAAGCAAGGCTTAACAAACTGCGTGTAGGGTGGGTTCTTCCCCTACGCTGTTAAAAATACATGACACGAACTCAGACTGCTAAGCAGAGGTACCTCAACAACAGTCAGGCATTGGAAATCCTATGGAGCACAGTTCTGCTTCCATGGCGACTCGCGAAGATTCTAGTCAGCTCAGTCACAGCTGCCTGTGCACTATGAAGCATGATACTAAATTTATAAATGAGAATATCACAGATAATAAACAGTTTATAAGATAAAATGGTTACATATTGAATATATGAATAAATGTATTGTTTATGGGATCAGGAAGCTTACTGATAATCTGTATAAAATTTACCTCTTAGTGGTGGGATTATGGCAGTTTTCATCTTATTCTTTTTTGCTTAGCTGTACTTTCAATCTTTTCTGCACTGACTGGATTGCTTGAGTAATACTAAGAAACAAATAATCAGAATGGGTCTTACCTGCAGTTCTATTCAGGGACCTCCTTCAATGCTACGGAGTCGCAGGGTGGCAAACAGTGAATCACTTGACTATTAGCTGAAAGACTGGCAATTCAACCCACTCAAAGGTCACCTGCTTCTGAAAGGTGGCAGTCTTGAAAACCCTGTAGAACAGTTCTACTCTACACACATGCATCACTGTGAGCCAGGACCGACTTCATAGCAACTACTAACAGCAACAGCAACTTCAATATTGGAGACACTGGAGGGCCAGGAAGATCCATTCTGCCCACCCTGCTCCAACTCACTGCTGTTTCATAGCAGAACATTTTCTGCTTCAAGAAATTGAAATCTTTTAACCAAGAAACCCACCGTATAAACAGAGGAGGGGACCTTTAGCAAAGTACAAGGAACTTATGACTCAGAAATTGGAGAGAACAGGGCAAGTCTCAATGTCTTCATCTGTAAAATAGGGATCACAATAGTGGCCCCATGGTTCTTATGAGAATTCAGTGGCGCCTCTGAGAAAACAGTACCTGGCAAACAGCAAATGCCCCCCAAATGTTAGCAATTATTAAACAAAACAAATATAAATGGGCCTGCTCTAAAGACATATGGAGCACTCTCAGGGAACCCTGAGCTCAAGAGTAGAGACACCTCTGGTAAAGGTGAGAACACTAGCCCAAATCAGGAGGCAGGATGCCCAGTCTCGGTGGATCACTTCACATCTCTGGACAAATCTTCTATCAGTGGTTCTCAACAGAAGGATTGAAAAACTTTTGGTAGCAGTTGTTTGCTGCTATAAAATTAGTGACTCCACACACAGGAATGAAATGCTGTCTGGTCCTGTATCAACCACAAGATGGGTTGTGGATTGGAAGACATGGAAGTAGATTGCCATGCCTTTCTTGCTAGCCTGTGTTCATCTGGAAGTTCTGCTGAAATCTGTCAGGTATTATAACACATACAAACCTCCCCTAGCAGACAGGCATGTCATGAGTACACAAGAGATGTTTTGGCCAGGAATAGAACCTGAGTCTCCTGCATGGTCCAGCACTGCTCGCTGGCAGAGAGGACAAAGATTTTGGGTTGTCACAACAATTGTTGAATGGTTCTTCCTCTGGCCATTCAAACATCCTTGTAGATTGCATAACTGTTGCTAATTCTCAGCATAATGACCCATCTTCATAAAAACACCAAGTTTGTATTTTTAAAAAACTTCTTATTGTGAATTGGGTGAAGGTACCATCTAGTTCTTCTGGTTTGAGGATTGTGGAAATGGATGCCTGTATTGTCCAATGGACTAATAGTTTCCATGTGCCTTCAATTTTCATCACTCTTCTTCTCTCCAGACAGCAAGACACCAATAGACACTATAAAGGCACCTTAGATGGCCACTCAGGAACTTAAAACAAAACAACTTTTTATTGTGAAGTGAGTGAAGGTTTACATCAGCTTTACATTCAACAAATCACAAATTTGTTTCATATTAATGGTTACTTTCCCTCCATGCAACAACAGTTATCCTGATTCTCCCCAGTGGTTCTTATTTTGCATTCTACCCACCTTCCTATTCCTTCTTAACTTTGTCCCTAGGAAAAAGTTGCCCTTTTGATTTTGAATGATTGACCAATCCGTAGTGAGCATTCCTCACCAGTGCTGTTGTCTTCCTTAATAAGCCTATCTACTGCTTGGCTGAAAGTTGGGCCACGAGAGTGAGTTCCATTCTAGAGCTGAAGGGTGGTCTCAGGTTTCTCCGGTCTCTCTCTGATCAGTAAACCTGGACTTTTTCTTGTTTTGCTGTTTACTAATGAATTTTGAGTTTTGCCTAGTTACTACTCAAACTAGGATGTAGGACACTCACTGTCTCTGTGCTCCATGCTATGCCAATTGACCTAACCCAAGTACTTTTGGCAGTTTTAATATATACTGCCATCTCTAAGGATATGACTCCTATGCGGATCAAGAAAAGATGTATTGTTTTGTTCAGTCCTTTACCAAGAACTTTCAGAAATCAAGTCACCAATGGGAACAGAACGCATGGTATTGGGATCACCAAAAACTCACATCCATCACTCTGCCTTTGGAGCTGTCACACTAAATACAAGTATCTATTTCACTAATTCTAGCAGTGTAGTTGGACCAGGGCACTTCCATGTTCAATGGCATCATCAGGAAGGTGTGCGGGGCGGGGGCACAGGGTGTGGGTGGTACACTAGATGACACTGTCAGAGGGGGTGAAAGCAACTTGACTGTCTATAAAATTGTGCCATGTTCAGCAGAAACTGATTATTTTTTATCAAAATATCCCTGTAGTTATAACAACAAAAATATTTTTTAAGCCCAGTTTCCATGTATCAACATACTTGCAAAGCTATATGAGCTAAATGGGCTCTGTGCTCATTTACGTTTTTAAATCTTCTAACATTGTCATTATTACCCACTTACAGTGACACTTTGAATCACCTGGTTTCATTAGCACACCCTACAAGCACGCATGTTGCTTTCATTGCTGCTGGTGTTTTTTAGTCATCGATTTTGTCAAATTTTCTGATGTTTTAGTCAAAATATTCTGATAATTAGTATTTGAGAATTTACATCAATAACTTTTTTGGGAATGAAAACAAAAAATAAAATCACTACCATCAAGTTTAGAACTGCCCCCACAGGATTTCCAAGCCTAGAAATGTTTTACAGAGGCAGACTGCCACATCTTTCTCCCTCCGAGCAGCTGCTCAGTTCCACTTTGTCCACTGACCACCAGGGCTCTTGAGAATGAAGTAGTAATTGTTGTAGTTAGGTGCCATCGAGTCAGTACCAAACCATAGTGACCTTATGCACAGCAGAACGAAACACTGCCGGAAGTAGTAATTAGTAGGGGAAAAAAGGGGAGGATACCAAAAGAGGCTTCTACTCAGTTACTAATAATGTTGTAACTAATAATGTAACTCAGTGAAGAAAGAGTCTATAAAGCAATGTTGTTTGTATTCATATAATCTAAGAAGCATTACATTGGAAACAGTTCACAAGTATATCACATATTGTTTTGTTTAAAATAGATAATAAACATTAGTAAGGAGCTCTGGTAGCGTAGTGGTTACGAATCGGGCTGCGAACCTTAAGGTCAGCGGTTCGAAACTACCAGCCGCTCCGCGGGAGAAAGATGAGGCTTTCTACTCCCGTAAAGATTTACACCCTCGGAAACCCTGTACAGGGTCGCTATGGATCGGAACCGACTCTACGGCACTTAACAACAACAACAACAAAGCATTCTATATCATTTGACATAGGAGTTGGTCCATGGGAGTAGCTGACACACCCTAGTGATGCCACTTGTGCATGTTAAAAAGAATATTCTTTTATTTTAAACTGGATTATAAGAAATCATTTTTCTTTCACACATATAAAGCATGTAGATCAGTTATGTCATCTATGCATTTTATTTCTGAACAGTAAGGGAGGATTTACAAAATATTTGTAATAAACAGAAGGTACAAAAAAGAGTGGAGTGTTGGGGCTGTGGGATAATGGTGGTGGTGTACCATCGAGTCGGTTTCGATTCCTAGCGAGCCCGTAGAGAGTTTCCAAGGAGCGGCTGGTGAGTTTAAACCCTAACCTTGTGGTTTAAATCGACATTATGGTAGAGTGTTGATCCTATAGCGCCACACCAGGACAGCATCGCAGATTTCAGACAATAATTCCGGCCCTGCCTGCCTCCCAGTTGAGCGGAGCGAAGATGCCAAGACAGCCCTGTGTTTAAGCAGCCAGTCAAACCTGCGGCCACTCGCAGTCTGAAGAGATTTACCAGCTGAGAAAATCCATTGTTTTGCTTAAATCTACAAAGCAGCCTGGGAGTCTCATGATGATGTTATTAGTATCAATATCTCATCAGCTCAAACTGAGGCCAGAAGGGGTAGGGCCTCAGGCGGCATCTGAAGGGCCTGCCTCAGGTTCTGGTTGCCTGGGAAACCGAAACAGCTGGAGCTGTGAGCTCACAGGGTGTCAGGCATTTAAGAAAGAAAGCACACTGTAAAAACCCAAAGCATTCAAGTCCATTCCAACTCACAGAGATCCTATTGGACAACGTAGAATGCCCATAGGGTTTTCGAGGCTGTAAATCTTTTATTGAAACATACTGCCACATCTTTCTCCCAAGAAGCGGCGGATGGGTTCGAACAGCGATCTTTTGGTTAGCAGCTGAGCGCTTCAATCATTGTCACCACATGGCTCATTTCAGTCTATAAGTTTCAAAAGTTAGGGCCCACCTTGTGGTATGACAAATGAGAACTATAAAGGCAGCATATGTGTATATACTAACGGACTCCATGGCACTTAACATATATGTATGTACATTGCCTGCACTCCTTTCTTTGAAGGATTATTCTTAATTCTGAGGTCATGGTCTTTTATGTCTTTAGTTTTTACACTACTATGAACTTGCTTTTATGAAATAGTGGTGTTGGTAAAGGAACTGGGTTTATTTTCTCATAAACACTCTTTTACATGCAAAATAAGTATTTGCCATGTAGAAACTGGATTGTCATGTAAAAACTGTCCTTTGATGTCCTTTGATGCCCTTTCCCTCCATTGAATTATACATATTGAGGAATCCTGAGGAGTCCTGGTGTGGTGCTGTGGGTTAATGCTTCAGACTGCAAAGTCATTTGAACTGCAAGGTCGGTGGTTCAAGCTTACCAGCTGCTCCTTGGAAATCTTATACAGGGTCACTATAGGTTGGAATCGGCGCTTAACAACAACAACATCATCTAAGTAGATCTGATGGCACAACGGTTAAGCTATCAATTGTTCACTGAAAAGGTTGTAGTTCGAACCCACCTAGCAATGCTTCAGGAGAAGGGTCTTCTGTAATAGTATCATCCTGTGACACACGGGGTCTCTATGAGTCAAATATCAACTCCAGGGTACCTAACAACAGCAAACATCTCTCTCCCACCCTACTTCTCCTTCTCTTTTTCCTCCTCAACCTTCTTCACTTTCTCACTCTCTCTAACTAGTCCTGAAACCTAAGTCCTGGAGTAAAGGAGAAAGGTAAGGAAACAAACAAGTTAAATAAAATGGTGCAGGAGCCAGGGCAGAGTGAGATCACAAAAAGGAAAACTTCACAAAGGAGGTGAGACTTGAACTCAATTTTGAAATATCAGGGACATCTTACCAGGCAGATAGAAGGATGGTAGAAGTTAGGGGGACTAAGGGATGGAGCAGAAATATGAGGGGAAGACATGCCAGCAGCCCATTTGGTTGGAATGTTGCCATCAGACTGTCTTGACCAAGAGGGTTGGCATCAGGCAATGAAGCTAGCATGGTCAGCGAAGGCCAGGTAATGGTGGACCTTGGGTGGCAAGCTAAGTGTCTTGGGTTCCAGCCTCTAAATTGACACCCTTAACATCAGATTTGTACTGTGATACAGGATTCAAAATTCCAAACTAAATATAGGGAGAAAAGTGGGTAAGGGGATAACCGACGGAGGAATGAAGAGTATCTTTTGAGAAGTTGCATCTATGATGGATGTGGGGAGGCCTTCCCTAGTCTATAGGGTCACTCAGGGTCCCAAAGTCAGGATAGACCTGCTGTGGAATATAACATTCCCCACAGCCCTTCGTGAAGATACCAAAGCGAAAGTTGTTGTCTCAATCATTTATTTTTTGCTGTTGAAAATATGCACAGCAAAACATATACCAATTCAATAATTTCTGCATGTACAGTTCAGTGACTTTGGTTATATCCTTCAAGTTATACATCATTCTCATCCCCCTTTTCCAAATTGTTCCACCCTGTATGGATTGAACATGTCTCCTCAAAATCAATGTTGTAAATCCTGACTCCACCTGTGGTAGTCCTCATATGTGCTGGGCTGCAAAGTTGGTTTGAACCACAAGGTTGGAGGTTCAAGCTCACCAGCTGTTCCTTGAAAACCCTATAGGGGATCACTATGTGTCAGAATCAACTTGATGGCACTTAGCAACAACATGCCTGTGGTAGCTAGGCACCATACAGTTCTTCTGGTCTCATGCATAAACATTTCCTCTTTTTTGTTACCAAAAGCAGAAAGTTTTGCTGAGAATGATAGCACCCACACTGTGTGAGGAGAAGAATATGCAGTCTGTGTACAGTGTAGCAGTTCAGGCTCTCAGTCTGCTACCTTGGTGCCATTTACTGTTAAGTACCATCCAGTTGATGCTAACCTTATGTTTAGCAATGAAATACTGCCCGATCCTGCGTCGTCCTCAACAATTGTTATGTTGGAGCCTATTGGTGAAGCCATTGTGTCAGTCCATCTCATTGAGGGTCTTAATCCTTTTCACTGACCCTCCACTTTATCAAGCATGATGTACTTCTCCGGAGACTGGTTCCTCTTGATAGCATGTCCAAAGTACAGGGTGTCTCACCATGCTTGTTTCTAAGCAACAATCTGGCCATACTTCTTCCAAGACAGATTTGTTTGTTCTCTGGCAGTCCATCATATATACTCGATATTCTTTGCCAACACTGTAACTCAAATGCATCACTTCTCTAGTCTTCCTTATTCATTGTCTAGCTTTTGCATGCATATGAGGTAAGTGAAAAGATCATGGCTTGAGTCAGACAAACCTCAGTCGTGAAAGTGACATCTTTGTTCTTAAAGAGATCTTTTGTAGATTTACTCAATGCAACATGTTTGACGTCTTGACAGCTGCTTCCATGAGCATTGATTGTGGATTCAAGTAAAATGAAATCCTTGACTTCAGTCCATTCATCATAATGTTACTTATTGGTCCAGTTGTGAGGTTTTTCATTTTCTTTACACTGAGATATAATCCATATTGAAGACTATATATAGGCTTTGATCTTCATCAGTAAGTGCTTTAAGTCTTTTTCACTTCCAGCAAGAAAGATTGTGTCATCTGTATATCACAGATTGTTAATGAACCTTTCTCCAATTCTGATGTTGTGTTCTTCTTAATATAGTCCTTGTTTTCTGATTATTTGCTCAGCATACAGATTGAATAAATATGGCAAAAGAATGTAACCCTGATACATACCTTTCCTGATTAAAACATTTTCCAATGACTGCCTCTTGGTCTATGTACAGTTTCTTCATGAGTACAATTAAGTGTTCTGGAATACCCATTCTATCCATAGTTTGTTATGATCCATACAGTCGAATGCTTTGGTTTTCTATACTTTCAGCCAAGATCCATCTGATGCCAGCAATGTTATCACTGGTTTCACGTCTTTTTTTGAATTCCATTTGAATTTCTGGCAGCTCCCTGTCAATGTACTGCTGCAATTGTTTTAAAATTATCTTCAGCAAAATTTTACTTGCATATGATATTAATGATATTGTTTAATGATATCTGCATTCCATTGGGTCACCTTTCTTTGGAATGGACACAAATATAGATCTTTTCCAATCTGTTGGCCAGGTAACTGTCTTCCAAGCAGCTTTTAGGGAACTTCTTATTTCATATTTCAATTTCAATATAAGTCCCTATTTTTCTAGGTGACAGAAACACCATCTCAGGCAATTGAGAGTTTCCCCTCAAGGTTGTGTCTAATTCCTGGGGAACTTTGAACTCCCATTCTGTGTCTTCTCCTCAGCACTCTAGCTCTAGCCTCTCTTGGGACTGGGGTGCCAGCATCTTTCCATTGCTCCTCACTCTTTGGGGTCCTGCCAAGACCTATGGAGCAGCCCGTTCTTCTCTGAGTCATACCATGTCCCCAGAGCACTTCCCAGGAAATAGCACGGGGCATTCTGGTCACTGAGGCCACCATCTGGTTGGGAGTCAGGGCACACAAGGTTAGGAGATCCATAGGGTCTGTACTGAGTCTGTACTACATGGCTTCCCCCAACTCTACCCCCTTCCCCCAGCTCAGGGAATCCCACTCTGCATGGAAGCAGCTGCTTTTGCTCACTGTTCTCCCTATATTTATCTGAGTCCTTTCTATTTGTTTAAAGGCACAGGGTTTTGAAACTCAAGTCCAGGAAAAGACAATTTTCTCAGCACTTTCATCCCATCCTTTCCCTGAGGTGTACAATGGAGTCGGTTCCGATTCATAGCAACCTTGTACAGGGTTTCTGAGGCTGTAAATCTTTATGGGAGCAGAAAGCCTCATCTTTCTCCCGTGGAACAGCTGGTAGTTTTGAACTGCTGACCTTAAGGTTCACAGCTTGATTCGTAACCACTGCGCTACCAGAGCTCCTTGAGTCAGGGCTTAGCAGACTGGATTTGGCAAAAGGAGTCACAATTACTTCTGAGTTCTTCTCTTTTGAGGCCCTGGGATCCCTGTTGAACTGTTTCATGCCACAGACTTGCTTCTTCATTTAGTTCCTTCCTTAATTCTTAAAACTAAGCAAGACCAATAAGCAAACTCAAACCCCTCTGTGCTGAAATCATTGCCTGGCACAGCCTCTGGCTGAGGAGGTAATTATCAGCACTCTCTGCAGATGGCCTTGCTGCCCACAGCTCACCTGTGTATCTGTGGGGACTTGGGGTGGGGGGAGGTGGGGGGCAGGGCTGCAGGCATACTGGGGAAGCTGGGAAACAGCTGTGGGTCCGCTTCTCAGTGCAGAGCTCAGAGAATGCCATTCAATGACCACTATCTGGTTTCCTATTCTGGGCTGATGGAAGTCAGATAGTGGGAACGGGAAAAGCTGTTTTGTCTGTAATAAAAATAAAGTAATGTTGCACACATACACACATAAAAAAATAATAAGAGCAAGAATGACGTTTTCTTCAACCCCCAACAAACATCTTATCCTAGAATTAGCTGTGGACTTCCAAGTACCATCTTTTTCTATCTTCTTTACTTTTCTTTTAATCTAGAAACAGGAGTGGTCTTTATTGGATGCTTACTTTATTTTTCACAAGAAATATACCAATGTAAATAAAACTCACATGCACATAACACATGCATAGGAAAGTAACATGTAAGGGGGGTTCACAGTTTGCAAAAACCTGAATAATATGTATATTATTTGTGTTAAAAATACAGTAGTGTTTGTGGTTAAGAAATTGTGTTCTTCTTTGTGGCTTAAGCAGCTGAGTGACAATTGGAGAGTGCCTAGGTAGCCCAAACAGTTTGCACTTGGTTGCTAAGCAAAGGGTTGACAGTTTCAACACACTTGGTGGCACTACAGAAGAAAGTCTTGGTGATCTGCTTCTTTAAAGATTACAGACAAGAAAGCCCTATAGAGCTCAGTTCCATTCTGTATCACATGGTGTTGCCATGAGTTGAAATCAACTGAATGGCAACAGGTAACATTGGATAGGTTGTTTACACGCATGGTGCCTCAGTTTTCTCTTGTGTAAAATGCAAGGGGGGGAGGTTAATAATGGTGCTTACCTCAGATGTGGTGAGGATGAGGTGATATAAAGCATATAAAGCACTTACATTCGAGCCTGACACATAGTCAGCCTTTAATACATGTTGGACTACTATGAAACAAAATTTTCCTTTCCCAGTGGTCCTTGGGAATTTATGAGGAAACGATGGCATCAAGGGATTCAAGATTTCAAACTAAAGGAAGACATGGCACAGGGAGTGGGTGGGAACAGGAAATGCTGGAGATTTCAGGCCACAAGAACAAAGCAAAATGATAACAGTTCAGCTATAAATAGCAGCGGAGCTAGCAATTGCTCTGTCATCACTATCCTGCAAAACAAGGAGCCTTTCCTTTATGTCACTTGAAAGATAAATAGAGCTCCCACCCCCTCCAACACACACACAGGACATCACTTGAGAGCCATGTCCAGCAGCGGAAGAGTTAGGGGGCTGCTGGTGGGACTGCCTACAGCTCTGATCCATTCAGGATTGTCATTGCCCTATAGTTTTCTCTTGAGACCACAGACTGGGCCTTGATCTCCATGGTGTGAGAGCAGCTGCTGAACTGCCAGGCTTCTTTGACGATGGAAAAGCATAGAAATATTTTCATGCAGGGTTTTCTGAAGCACCCCTTAGGATGACAGAGCTGGAAGTGGACTCTGCAGATCCCTGGCTCCAGCTTTGCCTTCAGACTGCCAATCTTCTGAGTCACTCAGTCCTGCACTGCTACCTCCCTGACTGCAAATGCTTCTTTTGAGCTTTCATTACAAACTTGACACTTTTCTTAGTGCTGGGGCATCTTCATGCCATCACACCAAGGCCCCTTGTTGTAGTTGCTAGTTGCTAGCACGTTGACTCTGACTCATGGTGACCTTATGTGTAACTGCATGAATCATTTCTTTTAGGAGGGTCAGCATGAGGCTGGAACATATGGCATGGAAATTAAAGATATGTCAAATGTCCAACTTTTCCAATAACTTATACCACTCCATTGTCCCTGATATCCATCACCACTCCTTCCCCCCTCATGCCCCAGGGTTCTGCAATATGCTGCAGTGTCTCACAGAACTCACAACTGTCAAGGAAATGGCTCACACAATTGTGGAGGTTGTCAAGTCCCAAGTTTGTAGTTCAGAGATCAATCAAGAGGAGCTGAGAAACCCAAATCAGCAGCTCTGTTGATGCATGATGCTTTAGGGAGCTGGTGAATCAGGTCAGGTGATGGGCCACAAATCCAATGAACTTGAGAACAGATCAAGATGAGTCAGATACAGGATTCAGAGCAAGAAAGAAACTTTTTCCAAAGCAGTCCTATGCATTGGACTTAAACAATGCCCCCAAGGAAAACTAAGGGTGATTACTTGAGTCACACCCTCAATAAGGTGGGAATAACTTTATTCCTGAGCCTCACCTTAATCCTTACTCCTTGTTGTTGTTGCTAAATGCTCTCGAGTGGTTCTGACTCATAGTAACCCTGTATAGGGTTTCCAAAGAGTGCCTAATGGGTTTGTACCATCACTATGAGTCGGTACCAACTCGATGGCACCTAACAACAGCAACTGACTTTGCAGTTAGCAGTCCAGTGTTTATCCTACAGCACCACACTAGAACTTCTTAGTTTCACATTAATCCTTATTGTTGTTGTTAAGTGCCATCAAGTCTGTTCCAACTCATAGAGACCCTGTATAGGGTTTCCAAGTAGTGGCTAGTGGGTTTGAACTTCTGACCGTTTGGTTAGCAGTCCAGTGCTTATTAAGAAACTTGGTGGTAGTGGTGGTTGTGTGCTTCCAAGTAGATTCCAACCTCCATAGGGTTCCCAACGGTGTAAATCTTTACAGGAGCAAAAAGCCTCAGCGTTCTCCCATGGAGTGACTAGTAGATTCAAACTGCTGACCTTGTGGTTAGTAACTCAGCTCATAAACCACTATGCTATCAGGGCTCCTTAATCATGTTTTTTTGTTTTTGTTAAGTGCTGTCAAGTTGGTTCAGACTCATAGCAACCCTGGATAGGGTCTCCAAGGAGCAACTGGTGGGTTTGAACTGACCCTTTGATTCAAACTGACCTTGTGATCCAGTGCTTACCTATCCCACAATGCCATACCAGGACTCTCAATCACAGGCATAGAGGCTAGGGTTTAAAAGGCATCACAGAATGGAGAAATGTGAGTAGAAGGACCATGATAAATTGGTCTTTCCTGATGATATACCCCAAGTAAATCTCATCCTCCTCACTTATAAGGAGAATTCTGGTTGTAAAAGTTCCCTCAGGCTTCCTCCAAACCCTGCCAAAAGACTTCTCCAGGAAGACTTCCTTGCTCAGTGAAGAAGCTGTGGGAGGAGACCCAGAGATTGGTGGTTGTTGTTGTTAAGTGCCCTCAAGGAATGCCCTCATATTGACCCGAAATAGGGTTTCCAAGGCTCCACATTTTTGAGGCAATAGAAAGCCTCATCTTTCTTCCAAGAGTGGTTGGTTAGGCCACAAATATTTGTTGAGAAATGTCCTAGTTACCCGGTGGGGCTGCAACATACATACTACAAGGGGTGGCTTTAAAGAATCAAAATTAATTTTCTCAATTCTGGAGGTTAAAAGTTCACATAAGGGTCTCAGCTGTGCCTATTCCTTCCTTGTTGGTAGCCCCAGACCTTCCCTATTTCCTTAGTATATAGATGATTCTCACATGGAATGACTGACTTCTCCAGTGTGTGCTGGGGACTGTGCCTACACTGCTCTTCTCATAATTCAGAAGCAACTAGTCTTAGGATACTGGTGTGGCATTATAGGATAAGCACAAGACTGGTAACAGCAAGGTCAGTAGTTCAAATTTACGAGCTGCTCCTCGAAAATCCTGTAGAGGGTCACTGAGTTGTCCAAAGCTACTATACAGCACTTAGCAACAACAGCCTTAGGATCCACCTTACACTGGTGTGACAGCAACTGACTATATTACATTTAATTGTATGATGAAGATTACATTAAGTTAGATTATGTCCACAAATATAGAGATTTAAGATTCCAACGCATATTTTAGGCGACACATATTATGTTCAAGAAAGGAGCCCTGGTGATGCAATGGTTAAGCACTCAGCAGTTAGCCAAAAGGTCAGCAATTTAAATCCACCAGTGGTCTATGTTTAACCATTTCAAGTGGTAGCATATGATCAAGAGAAATGGTACTGAAGTCCAAGGTGCACAGAAAGCATTGGCAAAGAACAAGGCTCCAGGAATTGACAAATGGAATACCAAATGGAAACCTTTCAGCAAACTGATACAGTAGTGGAGGCATTCACTCATCTATGCCAAGAAATTTGGAAGAGATCCATATAGAGATGACCCAAAGGAATGTGAAGATCATTGAACAATATTATGAATATCACATGCAAGTAAAATTTTGCTAAAGATTATTCAAAAATGGCTACAACAGTACATTGACAGGAAACTGCCAGAGTTTCAAGCCAAATTCAGACTAGGACAGGAAAGTCATTGCTTACATCAGATGGATCTGAAAGCAGAGAATACCAGAAAGATATTTATCTGTGCTTTATTGACTATGCAAAGGCTTTTGACCGTGTGAATTATGACGACCTATGAATAACATTGCAAAGAATGGATATTCCAGAACACTTAGTTTTGCATATGAGCAACCTGTACATAGACCAAGGGGCAGTCATTCGAACAAAACAAGGAAATACTGAATAAAATCAGGAAAGGTGTGCATCAGGGTTCTATTTTTTCACCATACTTAGTCAATCTGTATGCAGAGCAAACAATCCGAGAAGCTAGATTATATGAAGAAGAACATAGCATCAGGACTAGAGGAAGACTCATTAACAACCTGCGAGATACAAATGATATAACCATGCTTGCTGGAAATAAATACTGATCAAGACCAAAGACCACAGCCTTCAGTATGGGTTGCACCTCAATGTAAAGGAAACAAAATCCTTACAACTGGATTATAACAACATGATAAATAGGGGACAGATTGAAGTTGTCAAAGACTTGCTTTATTTTGCTTGGATCCACCATCAACACTCATGGATGCAGCAATCAAGAAATCAAAGGACATACTGCATTAGACAAATCTGCTGTACTAGACCTCTTTAAAGACGGCAGTTTGAGGACTAAGGTGTGCATGAACCAAGCCATGGTATTTTCAATAGCCATGGGTATTTCGCATGCATGTGAAAGTTGGACAATGAATAAGGAAGATCATAGAAGAATTGATGCATTTTAGTTATGGTGTTGAAAAAGAATATTAAAAGTACCATGGACTGCCAGAAACACAAACAAATCTGTGTTGGGAGAAGTACACTCAGAATGTTCCTTAGACGCTAAGATGGCCAGACTTGTGACCATAATTCTCATACTTCTGACCTCCTGATCAGGAAGTACCAATCCCTGGAGAAGGACATCATGCTTGGTAAAGTGGAGGGTGAGCAAAGGAGAGAAAAACCCCCAATGAGAGGATTAGTGCAGTGGTGGCAGCAATGGGCTTAGGCATAATAATGATTGTGAGGTTGGCGCATGACTGGACAGTGTTTCATTCTGTTGTGTATAGGGTTGCTATGAGTCAGAACTGACTCAATGGCACCTAGCAACAACAAAAACAAGAGTGGCTCCATGGGAGAAAAGACCTGATGATCTGCTCCTTTAAAGACTTATGTCTAGGAAATCCTATGGTGCAGTTTTACACTGTCCTACAGAATCCTGGTGTGTGTGGTGCTATGGGTTAATGCGCTGGACTGCAATGACCCACAAGGTCAGTGGTTCAAGCTCATCAGATGCTCCTCAGAAACCCTATACAGGGTGGCTATGAGTCGGAATTGACTCTGCAGCATTTCACAACAACACAGAGTCCTGGTGTGGCACTGTGTGGTAATGCGCTGGACTGCAAGGTCAGTTTGAACATCAAGGTAGGTGGCTCAGGCCTTACCAGCCACTCCTCAGAAACCCTATACAAGGTTGCCAAGAGTCAGAAGTGACACAACAGCACTTAACAAAAACATAGTCATTGAGTCAGAATTGACTCAACAGCACACAACAACAATCTATCGTAGAACAGGCAGTGCAGTTCATCATAGGTACTCTGCAAATGTTTGGTGAAGGAATGAATGAAATTATTTATAATACATATTTCACTTAGAAAATGACACCCCCCAAAACTGCCCAATATTGTCCACAAATATTTACTGACAACAATTCTATATTTGTATAACTACATACTCCCTTTTCTTGAATGACTTACCAAATTAAAAAAAATAAAAGGCCATTGAGAAAAAGGTGAGCCTACATCTAAAAACTCTACGATGAAGAACCAAGTAGACCATGGAAGCTAATGACTGCCTGCTGCTGAGGCTGGGGCTGTTAGGGAGAGAGAGGAGGAGGAGGTTCCTTTGGCCAGCCAGGTTGCTCCAAGAAATACAGATTGCCAAGTGGTTTCTATATATATTTGTCTAATGGGAAGAACTGGTGGAAGAATGAGACTGGAGTACAGGAGGGGAGAATCAAGGGCATTTCTTCCCTCTTGCTTTGCCTTGGATACTACCTGCAACAATTTCTTCAATGTCTTCTCTATTGTTCTAACTTTCAACTCATGGTGACCCTATGTGTGCAGAGCATAATTCCTCTATAGGGTTTTCAAGGCTTTCCTGACCTTTTGGAAGCAGATTGTCAGGTTTTTCTTCTGAGGTGCCTCTGGGTAGGTTGAAACCATCAACCTTTTGATTAGCAATTGAGCACTTAACCATATGTTCCATCCAGGGAGTCCCCAAAGCCCAGAGAACAACACTCATGTGACTTCAACTCCGGCAGAACAACTCTTTATCTACATGGTGCTGGCTTTCACAGACTGCCCTACCATGGCACTAGCTTCTGCCAACTAGCATTTGGTTCCTAGGCTTGAAACAACTGCAAAAGTCACCTACCGCTAAATCAGTAAGTACTCAGAGGCAAAGGAACGTAGTGGTTGTGAATCGGGCTGCGAACAGCAAGTTCAGCAGTTCGAAACTACCAGCTGTTCCATGGGAGAAAGATGAGACTTTCTGCTCCTGAAAAGATTTACAGCCTTGGAAACCTTGTATAGGGTCGCGATGAGTCGGAACCAACTCCATGGCACATAACCACCACCACTCAGAAAGGGCTTCTAAGGAGAATTCTGACTATGTTGTTGTTGTTGTTAGGTGCCATCGAGTTGGTACCGACCCATAGCAACCTTATGCACAGCATAATGAAACACTGCCCGATCCTGGGTCAACCTCACTACTGTCGCCACGCTTGAGTCCATTGATGCTGCCACATGGCCAATCCATTTCATTGGGGGGTCTTCCTCTTTTTCTCTGACCCTCCATCTTACTAAACATGATATCCTTCTCAAGCGACTGCTCCCTCCTGACAATATGTCCAAAGTATGACAGGTGAAGTTTGGCCATCTTGGCCTCTAAGGAGTACTCTGGCTGCACTTCTTCCAAAACAGATCTATTGGCTCTTTTGGCAGCCAATGGCACTTTCAATATTCTCCTCCAACACCATAACACAAAGACAACAATTTTTCTATGGTCTTTCTTATTCACTGTCCAGATTTCGTATGCATATGAGGTTATTGAAAACACCATGGCTTGGGTCAGGCGCACCTTAGTCCTCAAGCTGACATCTTTGCTCTTCAACACTTTAAAAAGGTCTTGTGCAGCAGATTTGCCTAATGCAATACGTTGTCTGATCTCTTGACTGCTGCTTCCGTGAGTGTTGATTGTTGATCCAAGAATAATGAAGTCCTTGACAACTTCTATCTTTTCTCCGTTGATAAGAACGTTTATTGGTCCAGTGGTGAGGATTTTTGTTTTCTTGACATTGAGATGTAATCCATACCGAAGGCTGTGCTCTTTGATCTTCATCAGTAAATGTTTTAAGTCCTCTTCACTTTCAGCAAGCAAGGTTGTATCATCTACATATCACAGGTTACTAATGAGTCTTCCTCCAATCCTGATGCCACGTTTTTCTTCATAGAACCCAGTATTTGCTCATCATACAGGTTGAATAAGTATGGTGAAAGAATACAACCCTGTTGCACACCTTTCTTAATTTTAAACCATTCAGTGTTCCCATGTTCTGTTTGAACAACTGCCTTTTGGTCCAGGTACAGATTCCTCATGAGCACAATTAAGTGTTCCGGGATACTCATACTTCGCAATGTTGTCCATAGCTTGTAATGATCCACACTTTCTAAAGCCTTTGCATAGTCAATAAAGCACAGGTAAACATTTTTCTGATATTCTCTGCTTTCAGCCAAGATCCATCGGACATCAGCAATGATATTTCTTGTTCCATGGCCTCTTCTGAATCCGGCTTGAACCTTTGGAAGTTCTCTGTCAATGTATGATTGTAGCCATTTCTGTATTACCTTTAGCAAAACTTCACTCACATGGGATATCATAAAGATAGTCCTATGATTTCTGCATTCTGTTGGGTTGGAATGGGCACAAATATGGATCTCTTTCAATCAGTCAGCCAGATAGTTGTCTTCCAAATTTCTAGACAGAGATGAGGGAGTGCCTCCTGTGCTGCCTCACTTTCTTGAAAGATTTCAATTTTTATCCCATCAATTCCTGGTGCCTCGTTCTTTGCCAATTCCTTCAATGCACCTTAGACTTCCTCCCTCAGTATCATTGGCTCTTGATCATATGCTACCTCTTGAAACCATTGAACATTAGCGACTTCCTTTTGGTACAGTGACTCTGTGTATTCCTTCCATCTTCTCTTGATGCTTTCTGCATCATTCAATAATTTTCCCAGAGAATCTTTCAATAATGAAAATCGAAGATTGAATTTTTCCTCCACTTCCCCCAGCTTGAGAAATGCTGAGTGTGTTCTTCCTTTTTGGTTTTCTGATTCCAGATCTTTGCACACTTTGTTGTAGTATTTGGCTTTAACTTTTTAAGCTGATCTTTGAAATTTTCTCTTCAGCTCTTGGACCTCCTAATTTCTTCCCAAGAAATTAGGAGGTCCAAGAGCTGAAGAGAAAATTTCAAAGATCAGCTTAAAAAACAAAGTGTGCAAAGATCTGGAATCTCTATGCTGGAGAGCAAGTTTCAGTGTGTCTTCTGACATCCATTTTGACCTTTTCCTTCTCTCTTGTCTTCTCAATGACTTTTTGCTTTCTTCATGTATGATGTCCTTGACTTCATGTATGAAATCCCACAACTATTCTGGTCTTCAGCCTTTAGTGTTTAATGTATCAAATCTGTTCTTCAGATGATCTCTAAATTCAGGTGGGATATGTTCACATTTTGGCTCTCGTGGACTTGTTTTCATTTTCTTCAGCTTCAGTTTGAATTTGCATATGAGTAATTGATGGTCTGTTCCATAGTTTGCCCCTGGCCTTGTTTACACTGATTACATGGAGCTTTTCCATCGTGTCTTTCTGCAGATGTAGTCAATTTGATTTCTATGTATTCCATCTGGTGATGTCCATGTGTATAGTCATCTCTTATGATGTCTAAAGAAGATAGTTGAAATGAACAAATCATTGATTTTGCAGAATTCTATCATGCATTCTCCAGCATCATTTCTATCACCAAGGCCATATTTTCCAACTACTCATCCTTCCTCTTTGCTCCCAACCTTTGCATTCCAATCACCAATAATGATCAATACATCTTGATTGCATGTTTGATCAATATCAGATTGAAGAAGTTGGT
>NW_006408722.1:3958714-3969446 GCF_000296735.1 Chrysochloris asiatica | reverse complement strand
ATAGTGGTATTAACTGGGCTTCCCTGTAGGCACATGGATATTATCCTATTACAGACAGCGTTGTACCTCATGACTGATCTGGATATGTTCTTTTTGATGATGAATGCAACACCATTCCTCTTCCATTTTTCAATCCTGGCATAGTCAACCATGTGGTTTTCAGATCAAAATGAGCAATAGCAGTCCATTTCAGCTCACTAATTTCATTTTTGACAACTTCCAATTTTCCCAAATTCCTACTTTGTACATTCCATGTTCCAATTTTCAAAGGATGTTTACAGCTATTTCTTTTCATTTTTAGTTGTGGCCCATAAGCAAATGAAGGTCCCATGGACTTTTCTCCCATGAGCTTTACTCTATTGGCATTATCATGGTCAACTCTACTTTGAGGAGGCAACTCTTCCCCAGTTGCATTTTTAGTACCTTCCAACCTGAGGGGCTCATTTTCAGGCACTGTATCTGACAGTGTTTCTCTGCTATTCATAAGGTTTTCAGTGACTAAAGATTTGGAAGTAGTTCGTTACTCTTTCTTTCTAGTCTGCCTTTGTCTGGAATCTCATCTGAAACCTGTCCACAATGGGTGACCCTGTTGATATTTAAAATACCAGTGGCATAACTTTCAGAATCATAGCAACTCACAAGTCACCACAGTCCGACAAACTGACAGATGAGTGGTGGCCGTTTGGTTTTAAGTGGAAACTGTTACTTTAAATTTCAAGAAGATCTATTCACATGCCTAGTAGAACCCTCCAGGGGTAGTGATGGAGTGTTCATTCACTCAGGCATCCCCTCTAGTCACAAATATGCACAGACAATGAGAGACCAATGAACAGATACCAAAAAAAAGAATGTCCGCACCTGTATCTCCATGGTTCTGTCATGCATTCGTGGCTGTTCTGATCCTTCCCCCACTTGGTCTCTCCCAAGATAGCGGCTCCAGGAATAGCTGAGCATCTTGACTTAGAAAACAATGGATTTCTTGATTCTGCTATAGCTGTAAGCCTTCCAAACTTCTAAATATTCCTTTACATGTGGTTCAGAGTTCTAGCACCATCCCCTGAGCCTGCTTGGGCCGCTATTCTGTGTTGTTTGTGTCGGAGCTCCTCACTGCATGTCTACCTGATCTGCTCTTACAGTTTCGGAGGCTAGAAGTTCATACTCCAGAGTGCTGAGTCTGGGAAAAGTCCTGGTCTCCTTTCAGCATCTGTATATCCAACATTCCTTGGAGATCTCCATGCATCTTGGCATCAGTCTTTCTCTGGATCTAGGAGCTTCACAGAGAAGGGACCCCAGTTCCCTTCAATACTTTAAAGAGGTATTTTGTAACATATTGTTGTTGTTAAGTGCTGTCGAGTTGATTCTAACTCATAGCAACTCTGTACAGTGTTCCCAAGGAGCTGCTGGTATGTTTGAACCTTGTGGTTCAAACAGACCTTGCAATAGAGTGCTTATCTTACTTACAGTGTCACATCAGGACTCCACAGCATATTAGCCTACTGCAATATGTCATTCAATTTGATTGATGCTTCCATGAGCATTAATTGTGGATCCAAGCAAAATAAAGTTTTTGACAACTCAATCTTTTCTCTATTTATCTTGATGCAATTGGACCAATTGTGAGGATTTTTGTTTTCTTTATATTGAGGTGTAACCCAAACTGAGGGGTGTGGTTTTTGATCTTCATCAGTAAGTATTTTAAGTCATCTTTGTTTCCAGCAAATAAGGCTGTGCCACCTATATATTGCAGGTCATTAATGAGTCTTCCTCCAATCCTGATGCCATATTCTTTTTTTTTTTTTTTTTTTTGTATTATCTAGCTTTCAGATGATTTTCTCAGTAAACAGACTGAATACGTGTGATGAAAGGACACAACTCTGACGCATACCTTTGCTGATTTTAAACCATTCAGTGTTCCCTTGTTCTGTTTGAACAACTGCCTCTTGGTCTATATATAGGTTCCTCGTGAGAACAAAAAATGTTCTGGAATTCCCATTTTTGGCAATGTTGTCTATAGTTTGCTAAGATCCACACAGTCAAATGCCTTTGCATAGACAATAAAGCACAAGTAAACATCTTCTGGTATTCTCTGCTTTCATCCAAGACCCATCTGACATCAGCAATGATATCTCTCATTCCACATCCTCATCTGATTCTGGCTTCAGTTTCTGGCAGCTTCTTGTCATTGTACTGCTACAACCATTTTTGAATTATCATTGGCAAAATTTTACTTATATGTTATGTTAATGATTGCTATGTTGTTGTTAAGTGCTGTTGAGTTGGTTTCAACTCATAGCAACCCTGTAAAGGGCTTCTGAAGCTTTAAATCTTTGTAGGATCATAAAGTCTCATCTTTGTCTTGCAAAGTGACTGATGGTCTCAAACCGCAGTGATTATCCTATGGAGTCCCACATTAATATCCACATTAATGATATTGTTTGATAATTTCCACATTCTGTTGGGTCACCCTTCTTGCTAATGAACACAAATATGGATCTTTTCCAATCGGTTGGCCAGGTAGCTGTCTTGTAAATTTCTTGGAATAGATGAGCCTCTATTGCTGCATTAGTTTGTTGAAACATTTCCATTTGTATTCTGTCAATTCCTGGAGCCCTGTTCTTCATCAATGCCTTCAGTGCAGATTGAACGTCTTCCTTCAGTACCATCCATTCTTTCTTTCTTTTTTTTTCCAGATTCATTCATTTATTCATTCAACAAGTATTACTGAGTACCTATGTATAAGAGACACCATGCAAAGAAACTGGAGATATAGTTGTGATTCAGACAAACATGACCCTTGTTCACAAGGAACTGACAGATTAATGAGAAACACCGAAAATAATTGAATAACAAAATAACTTATGCTGGTGTGGTACTGTAGGATATGCACTGGACTGCTAACCACAAGGTTGGTGATTTAAATCCAACCAGCCACTCCTTGGAAATGTTTTTCTGATGATATTTTCTTGTTTTGTCTGATGATATTGAGCTTCTTTATTGTCTCTTCCCACAGATGTTGTCAGTTTGATTTTTGTATATTCTATCTGGTGAGGTGCATGTGTATACATATACAACAGTATACTTATTCATTCTATACAATGAATAAGTCATTGATGTTGCAAAATTCTATCCTGTGATCTTCAGCATAATTTCTATCACTAAGTCTATATTTTCCAACTACTGATCCTTATTCTTTGATTCCAAAGTTTGCATATCAATCACCAGTAATTGTCAATGCATCTTGATGGAATGTTTGATCAATTTCAGACTAAAGAAGTTGGTAGAACTCTTCAATATCACCATCATTGCTTTTAGTGGTTGGTGGGTAAATCTGATTAATAACAATATTAACTTGTCTTCCTGGTGAGTATATGGAGTTTATCCTATCACAGACAGCATTGAACTTCAAGATAGACCTTGAAGTGCTCTTTTTGATGATGAATGTGATTCATTCCTTTTGAATTTGACATTTGCAGCATAGTAAACCATATACCCAAATGGCCAATAACCATGTCACCTCACTGATACCTAGGATATTGGTCTTTATGCATTCCATTCCATTTTTTACAAATTCCAATTTTCCTAGATTCACATTTGCACATTCCACACTCTGATTATTAATGGATGTTTGGAGCTGTTTCTTCTCACTTTGAGTTGTGTCCCATTCTCAAATAAAGTTCCTGAAAACCTTATGAGCAGTAGCAGAACAGTGTTAGATATAGTGCCAAAAGATGAAAACATTATGAATAGCACCAGAAAACTGCCTGATATAATGACAGAATATGAGCCCCTCAGGTTGAAATACACGCAAAATATGACTGGGGAAGAGTTGCCTCCCCCAAATAGAGTTTGAGACCTAGTTCCTGTTTTGCTTGAGCAGAGCTCCTAAGAATCAGAAGGCTCATAGGTAGGATGTGCTCCCCATCAGGCGGGAGAGTCAGGCCACAAATCAGTCTGGAGAGGTTGCAGCTGTGGCTGGGACTCTAATGTCTGCGTAGGACTTTGTTGTCCTTTTCCCTTTGGAAATGGGCTATGACTAGAGAGAGGGCCAGGAAAGAGCTCTGGGGGTGTGAGCCAAGAAGCAATAAGCCTGGTGTGAAAGCAGTCCCAGGTGTCTGGGAACACCACTTCTAAGACTTTTCCTTGGTCGTCCTGAGCTGGATTGGGTTGACTGCAAGCCAGCTGCACAGAAGGACTTTCCTGAAAGCTGCAGCTGATCCTCTGGAGTCTTTCTGTTTGTGACATAGTTATCATCTCTTTAAAAAGGAAAAATACTTTACTGTGTATGAACTTTACTTGCAGTCTGGGCAAAAGTGACCTGACTGTAGACTCAGAATTCTGCTAGTAGCTTCTCTTTCCTGGTTCCTGGTTTGTTGAAGGGCAGGGCTGGTCAAAGATAAGAGGTGTCAGCAGGACCTTTTGGCAGCCGGCAGCTGCCAAATCTCTCCAAGCAGGACCTTCTGAAAGACAAAATAGGGGAAACAAGCCCAGGCACAGGTTTTGGCCACACAGAAGCAAATGACTAAAACTGGGTTTGTCTCTTATCTTCCCATTTTTATAAGCATTTATTGAGTACTTGAGAGTCACTAAAGGAACTCTAGAGGTGCTGTGGGTTAGATGTTGGACTGCTAAAATCAGCAATTTAAATCCACTCCTCAGGAAAAAAATGAAGCTGTCTGCTCTCATAAAGATTTACCATCTCAGAAACCCTATATAGGGTTACAATGAGTCGAAATTGACAACGGGTTTAGGAATCCCTGGGTGGCCCAAATGGTTAAGCCCTGGACTACTTAACTAAACATTGACAGTTCAAAGCCATCTAGAGATGCCTCAGAAGGAAGGCCTAGCAATTGCTTATGAAATACCAAGCCTTGAAAACCCTATGAAGCAGTTCTACTCTGCAAACATGGCATCAGCATGAGTCAGAATCCACTCCACAGCAACAGCAACGGTGTTTCAGCACCTTAGCTTATCTGCTCTTTACAGATGCCCAGGACCCATGCACTGTTGTGAACCACTATTTTACAGGTGAACACCAAGGCTCAAAGAGATGAAATAATAATAACAAAGTCACACAGCTACCAGTGACTCATGTTCAAGAGCAGTGTTAGGATTCCTCAATCCAGGAGGCAAAATAAACATCTGAGGTCAACTGCTGGAAAGAAGAGGGAAGGGTCCCTGCTTAAGGATGATAAAAATTAGGCAAAATAGCCAAATGAGAAGCTGGAAAAGAAGGAACCAATTGAGTGTTTGTCCTAAAAAAAAAAAAAAAAAAAAAATTACTAGTATGTTTTGAAGCAGAGGTGGGGTGTTTCTGTGCAGCTCTTCACTTTGAGATGTCTCAGGATGGCCTGTTTCTTGTCTACCAGACAGTATAGAGCAACTACTATGTGCTTGTTGCTGATGTTGTTGTTGTTGTGTTGCTAGGTGTTATCAAGTCAATTCCACCTCATCACGACCCTATGCACAGCAGAATGAAACAATGCCTGGTCCTGCACCAGCCTCACAATTGTTGTTATACTTAAGACATTGTTGCTGCCTTTGTGTCAGTCCATCTTGTTGAGGGTCTTACTCTTTTTCACTGACCCTCCACTTTTCCCAAGCAGGATGTCCTTCTCCAAGGACTCCTGATAATATGTCCCAAGTATAAGATGCGAAGTTTCCCCATGCTTTCTTCTAAGCAGCATTCTGATTGTATCTCTTCCAAGAGAAATTTGTCTGTTCTTCTGGCAGTCCAAAGTACTTTCAACATTCTTTGCCAATGCCATAATTCAAGCGCATTGATTCTTCCGCAATCTTACTTATTCATTGTTCAACTTTCACATGCTTATGAGGCCAGTAAAAATACCATGGTTTGGGTCAGGTGCACCTTAGTCCTCAAACTGATATATTTTCTCTTTAACACTTTAAAGAGGTCTTTTCCAACATATTTGCCTAAAACAATCTGCCTTTTGATTTCTTGGCTTGCTTCCATAAGCATTGATTGTGGATCCAAGCAAAATGAAGTCTTTGACAACGTTCATCTTTTTTCATTTATCATGATGTTATTTATTAGTCCAGTTGCGAAAATTTTCATTTCTTTACATTGATGTGCAAATCATACTAATGGTTGTAGTCTTTGACCTATATCAGTAAGTATTTTAAGTCCTCTTCCCATTCAGCAAGGAAGGTTGTGTCTGCATACGAGTCTTTCTCCAATTCTGATGCCACGTTCTTCTCCATATAATCCAGCTTCTCATATTATTTGCTCAGCATACAGATTGAATAAGTATGGTGAAAAAAATACAACCGTGACACTCTCCTTTCCTGATTTTAAGCCACTTAATATCCTTTTGCTCTGTTTGAACAACTGCCTCTTGGTAAATGTATAGGTTCCTCATGAGTACAATGATGTGTTCTGGAATTCCAATTTTTCATAATGTTAGTCATAGTTTGTTGTAAACTACACAGTCAAATGACTTTGCATAGTCAATAAAGCACAAGTAAACATCTCTCTGGTATTCTCTGCTTTCAGTCACGATCCATCTGATGTCAGCAGTGATAACCCTTGTTCCACATCCTCTTCTGAACATGGCTTGATTTCTAACATCTCCGTTGATGAACCACTGCAATTATTTTTAAATTATCGTCAGCAAAAATTTACTTGCCTGTCATATTAATGATATTGTTTGATGATTTCAGCATTCTGTTGGGTTACCTTTCTTGAGAATGGGCACAAACATGGATCTTTCCCAATTGGTTGGCCAGGTAACTGTCTTCAAATTTCTTGACATATGTAATTCAGCATCTCCAGTGCTGCATCAGTTGGTTGAACCATTTCAATTTGTATTCTGTCGATTCTTGGAGCCTTAATTTTCTCCAATGCCTTCAGTGCTGCTTGAACTCCTTTCAATACTATCGTTTCTTGGTCATGTTAAGCATCCACAAATACTTTTTGGTACAGTGACTCTATAGTCCTTGCATCGTTCAGTATTTTGCCCATAAAATCCTTCAGTATTCCAACCTGAGGCTTGAATTTTTTCTTCAGTTTTTTTAGCTTAAAAAATGTTGAGCATGTTCTTCCCATTTGGGTTTCCAACTTCAGATCTGTGCACATTTCATTTTTAGTACTTGACTTTGTCTTTTGAAGCTGCCCTTTGAATTTTTCCATTCAGTTCTTTATCTTCATCATCTCTTCCACTCATTTTAACTTCTCTATGCTCAGAGTCTCTTCTGACATACACTTTGGTCTTTTCTTTTTTCCTCTCTTTTAATGACCTTTTGCTTTTTTCTTGTATGATGTTCTTGATGTCATCCCACATCTGGTGTTCTGCTGTTGGTGTCTAGCACATCAAATCTGTTCTTGAGGTGGTATCTAAATTCAGTTGAGATATACTCAAGCTTGTATTTTGACTCTTGTGGAGTTGTTTTAATTTTTTTCAGCGTCAGCCTGAACTTGCATATGAAGAACTGATAGTCTGTTCCACAGTTTGTCCCTGGCCTTGTTTAAGTTGATAATATTGAGTTTCTCCATTCTTCCCTCAGATGTAGTGAATTTGATTTCTGTGTATTCCATATGGTGAGGCCGACATATATGTTGTTGTCCTTGTTGGTTGCAATTCATAGTGACACTATCTAGAGTTTCTGAGGAGTGTCTGGTGGGTTTGAACCACCAACCTTGCAAATTAGCAGTTCAGTGATTATCTTATATCACCATACATTTTATATTGTTGAAAAAGGGTACTTGTATTGAATAAGTCATTACTCTTCAAAATTCTATCAAGCCTTCTCCAGCATAGTTTCTACCCCCAACACCATATTTTCCAACTACATATCCTTCCTCTTTGTTTCCAACTTTGGCATTCCAAACACCAGTAATTATTAATGCATTTTGATTGCTTGTTTGATCAATTTCAGACTGAAGAAGTTGGTAGAATTCTCCAATTTCATCATCACTGACTTTAGAGATTGGTGCATAAGTTTTAATACATTGTCTTCCTTGTTGTTGTTGTTAGGTGCCATTGAGTCAGTACCAACTCATAGTGACTGTATGCACAACAGAACAAAACACTGCCTGATTCTGGGCTAACCTCACAATCGTTGCTACATTTAAGTCCATTGCTGCTGCCACTGTGCCAATCCACCTCATTGAGGGTCTTCCTCTTTTCCTCTGACCCTCCACTTTACCAAACATGATATCCTTCTCCGATGACTGGTCCCTTCTGACAATATGTCCCAAGTTTGAAATACGAAGTCTGGCCATCCTGGTTTCCAAGGAGCACTCTGACTGTACTTCTTCTTGTTCTTTTGGCAGTCCATGGGACTTTCAGTATTCTCCTCCAACATCATAACTCAAATGCATCAATTCTTTTATGGTATTCCTTATTTACTATGCTACTTTTGTATACATATATCACAGATAGCATTCATTATACTTCAAGATAGTCCTTGAAATGTTCTTTTTGATAATAAATGCAACGTGATTCCTCTTCAATTTGTCTTTCCTGGCATAGTACACCATATGATTGTTTGATTCAAAATGGCCGATACCAGTCCATTTCAGCTCACTAATGCCTAGAATATCAATCCTTTTGTGTTCTATTGCATTTCTGACAACTAACAATTTTTCCTAGATTGATTCTTTTAATTCCACATTCTGATTATTAATGGATGTTTGCAGATGGTTCTCATTTTTAGTCATGCCCCCATGTGGCTCTGTAGATCAGCACTGGACTCCAAACCACAAGGTTGGCAGTTCAAACCCACCAGCTGCTCCTTGGAAACCCTTTACAGGGTCACTATGAGTCAAAATTAACTTCATAGCACTTAACTCATATCAGCAATATCAGCAAATGACAATCCCTAAAGCTTTGCTCTATTTCTGTCATTCAGGTCAACTCTATTTTGAGGAGGCAGCTCTTCCCCAGTCATATTTTGAGTGCCTTCCAACCGAGGGGTTCATCTTCCAGCACTATATCTGACAATGTTTTGCTGCTAATCATAAGTTTACAATGGCTAGTCAGTTTGCACCACAAGGTTGATGTTTCAAACTCACAGCAGTTCCTTGGAAACGATACACAGGGTTGCCATGAGTCAGAACCAACTCAACAGCATTTAACAACAACAACAAGCATTCAGAAGTGGTCCAGCTCTCCTCCTTCCAAGTCTGTCTTAGTCTGAAAGCTCCACTAAAACTTGTACACCATGGGTGACCCTGCTTGTGTGGCATAGCGTCCAGCATCACAGCATTACATAAGCCACCACAGTAGGGCATATTGACAGATGAGTGGTGAGTTGATGCTGCTGCTGTTGTTATATACCATCAAGTCAGTACCAACTTATAGCAACCCTATATGCACAACATCACCCAGTCCTGCATGAACGTCACAGTCATTGCTATGCTTGAGCCCATAGCTGCTGACACTATGCCAATTAATTCATCTTGCTTGGGGTCTTTCTTTTTCTTCCACACTCCACTTTACTAAACATGATATCCTTCTCCAGGGACTGGTCCCTCCTGATATTATGTCTGAAGTATGAGAGCAAAGTCTGGCCATTCTGGCTCCTAAGGAGCATTCTGACTATACTTCATCCAAAACATATTTGTTTGTTCTTTTTACAGTCCATACTTCAATTTTTTCCTCCAACACTATAACTGAAATACATCAGTTCTTCCACAGTCTTGCTTTATTTATTATCCAATATTCACATGCATATGAGGTTATCAAAAATACCATGGCTTGGGTCAGATGCCCTTAGTACTCAAACTGACATTTTTGCTCTTGAACAAAAATGCAACAGATTTGCCTAATGCAATTGTTTGATATCTTGACTGTTGCTGCCATGAGTGTTGATGGTGGATCCAAGCAAAATAGTCTTTGACAACATCAGTCTTTTCTCCATTTATCTAGATATTATTTATTGATTCATTGGTGAAGGTTTTTATTTTCTTTACATTGTGGTGTAACCCATGCTGAAAGCTGTGGTCTTTGATCTTCATCAGTAAATATTTTAAGACCTCTTCACTTACAACAAGCAAGGCTGTATCATCTGGATATCATAGATTGTTAATGAGTCTTCCTCCAATGCTGATGCCACATTCTTCTTCATATAATCCAGCATCTCAAATGGTTTGCTCAGCATACAGATTGTGTAAATATGATGAAAGAATACAACCTTGGCTCACAATTTTCCTAACATTAACCCATTCAGTGTTCCCTTATTCTGTTCAAACAACTGTCTCTTGGTCTATGTATAGGTTCCTCATGAGCACAATTAAGTGTTCTGGAATACCCACTCTTTGCAATGTTATCCATAGCTAGTCAAGATCCACATATTTGATCAAAGGGTTGATCGAACATTTCTTTTTGACACTTAAGACTGTGTGTTACAAGAGGGAGTTTAGTTTCAGAGCGTATAGGGGAAGGTAGAATCCCCACTGAATAGTTGTCATATAGTCTACATGGGACTGATGAAAGGAGATGGGGATAAGCTTCTTATGATTCAATAGTGAGTAATCATTACAATGTCTAATTGCAACTGTCACATCTATATAGGTAGAAGTTTTGTAACATAAAGAAGGGAGTAGTTAATCTTACATTCCAGGAACAGAGGACTCTAGGACCATCAAGGGAGAAGAGCAATTGGGCTATGAACCGTAAGGTCAGCGGTTCGAAACTACCAGCCGCTCCGCGGGAGAAAGATGAGGCTTTCTACTCCCGTAAAGATTTACACCCTCGGAAACCCTGTACAGGGT
>NW_006408722.1:3954697-3958330 GCF_000296735.1 Chrysochloris asiatica | reverse complement strand
AAAAAAAAAAAAAAAAGACTGCATATTGCTTCCATCTTTTTTGATGCTTTATGCATCATTTAATATTTTGCCTATAGAATCCTTCAATATTGCAAGTTAAGGCTTGAATTTTTTCTTCAGTTCCCTCAGCTTGACAAATGTTGCACACATTCTTCCCTTTTGGTTTTCTAACTCCAGGTCTTTGCACATTTCAAGCAGACCTTTGAAATTTTCTGTTCAGCATTTTTGCCTCATTTCTTCCATTTTGCTTTAGTCATCGCTTCAGAATCTCTTCTGACATCCATTTTGGTCTTTTCCTTATTTCTTGTCTTTTTAATGACCTTTGCTCTCTTCCCTTATGATGTTCTTTATATCATCCCACAACTCTTCAGGTCTTCGGTCTTTAGTGTCTAATGCATCAAATCTGTTTTTGAAATGATATCTAAATTCAGGTGGAATATGTTCAAGGTCATATTTTGGCTCTGTGGACTTGTTTTCATTTTCTGCCGCTTCAGCCTGACTTACATATGAGCAATTGATGCTCTGTTCCACAGTCTGCCCTTGGTCTTGTTTTGGCTGATGATATTGAGCTTTTCCACTGTCTCTTTCCACAAATGTAGTCAATTCAATTTCTGTGTATTCCATCTCATGAAGTGCATATGTATAGTCACCTTTTATGCTGTTTGCAATGAAGTCATTGGTCTTGCAAAATTCTACCATGTGATCTCCAGCATCATCTCTAGCACCAAGGCCATATTTTCCAACTACTAATCCTTCCTCTTTGTTTCCAACCTTTGCATTCCAATTGCCAGGAATTATCAATACATGTAAGGAGCTCTGGTAGTGTAGTGGTTATAAATCAGGCTTCGAACCGCAAGGTCAGCAGTTCAAAACTACAAGCCGTTCCGTGGGAGAAAGATAAGGCGTTCTGCTCCCGTAAAGATTTACAGCCTCGGAAACCCTGTACACGGTTGCTATGAGTCAGAACCAATTCCACAGCACACAGCAGCAGCAGCAGCATCAATAGATGTTGATTGCATGTTTGATCAATTTCAGACTGAAGAAGTTGGTAGAATTCTTCAATTTCATCATCACTGGCTTTAGTGGTTGGTGGGTAAATTTTTTTTTTCTTTTATTAAATCTTTATTAGTATTTGTAACATTTAATGCAGGAAAAGAAATCCACACATCATTGTTAACACCCAGGACAAATATGAACTGGGTTTAAGAGGCTTTCACCCCAGGGCACAAAGCACTACCATCACAATTTGGTAATACGAACCAATGGAGTAATTGGCGAATTGGGAGTTGAATGCTGGGTGTCAACCTCCTGGTCAGGGACTTTCTCTGAACTTGGTGCCCTGCGTTGGCGATGATACTCGGCCAACCTCATAATCATCTTGGCTACATCTTTCTGATAACAAGGTTGTCCAAATATCAAGATCTCGGCCTCGCCTTTGGGGTCCAACTGCTTCACGCGAACAATGATCTGTGATACACACTCGATGTATGGGATATGTTCTCTGCCCCGACCGAAGATCGCGTCCGCCAACCACGACTCCAGGCGGATTTTATACAGATTCCTTAGGTGTTCTGCGAAGAACCATCAGGGCTGCCTGTGCAGGTAAGAGAGCTCCTCCTTGTAACTGGTCTTCCTTGTAGACATATGGATATTATCCTATCACAGACAGTGTTGTACTTCAAGACAGATCATGAATGTTCTTTTAGATAATGACTGTGGCACCATTCCTCTTCAATTTGTCATTCTAGGCATAGTAAACCATGTTGATTGTCAGATTCAAAATGGCCAATACCAGTTCATTTGAGCTCACTAATGCCTAGGATATCTATGTTTATGCATTACATTTAATTTTTTACAATTTCCAATTTTCCTAGATTCACACTTTGTACATTCCATGTTCTGATTATTAATGGATGTTTACAGCTGTTTCTCTTCATTATGAATTGTGCCCCATCAGCCAATGAAAGTTCAGAAACTTCATTTTCGTGTCATCGTCAACTCTACTTTGAGGAGGCAACTCATCCCCAGTTGTGTTTTGAATACCTTCCAGCTTGAGGGGCTCATCTTCCAATACTATATTTGACAATATTATAGTGTTCTTTATCATGTTTCAATAGTCAATATTCTGCTGCTAGCTGACAGTGTTCCACTGCTATTCATAAGGGTTTCAGTGACTAAGTATTCAGAAGTAATTCGTCAGTCCTTCTTCCTAGTCTGTATTAGTCTGGAAGCTCATCTGAAACCTGTCCATTATGGTTGACCCTGCTGGTATTTAAAAATACCAGTAGCATAGCCTTCTGAATCACAGCAACATGCAAGCCATCACAGTGTGACAAGCTGACAGTAGTGGGTTGATGTATGAAGTCAAACTCTGAGCTATGGCAGCTTTGGATACAGTAAAACAAAACATTGTCTGGTCCTGCATCATCTTTGAACAATTAGTATGCTCAAGCCCATTATTTAGGCAACTGTGCCCATCCTTCTCACCGAGGGTCTTCCACACCTTCATTGGCCTGCTACTTCACTGAACAGGATGTCCTTCTCTAAGGATGATCCTCTTGATACCATATCCAAAATAAGTGAGCTGGATCATGTTCTATTGTGCTAAAAGACTGATTCTGGAGCTAAGTTATAAAAATTCTAATTTTAATTTGAGAAAGGTAGTTGTCTCTGTATATAAGGAACTTTGAGGAATTTAATTGGGAAAAAAAGCAATAGGTTCTGAAAAGTTGTTATTTTAAAAAAGCGGGTCTTTTCTAAAAGAGGACACGTTTGTGATTAGACCATGTGTCCTCTTTTCATTTGTAACAGATAAGAGAGTTTATGGCTTTATTACTATGATGAATCTTATGAGAATGTCAGTTTGGAAAATAACAGTTAAGTAAGGTTTTTAGATGAAAGCACATGGCCTGTCCTAAATTGGTTATGGTCTTTTTCAGGTTGACAGTTGTGATCCAATGAACAGTTTTCATTGACTAATTTTTGGAAGTAGATTACTTTCTTCTTAGTCTGTCTTAGTCTGGAAGCTCTACAGAAACCTGTCCATTATGGGTGACCCTGCTAGTATTTGAAATAATGGTAGCATAGCTTCCAGCATCACAGCAGCATACAGGCCACCGCAGTATAACAAACTGACAGACAGATGGTTGTACTATGTGCTAGGAATTACTACATGCTATTGTTGTTGTTGTTAGGTGCCATCGAGTCAATACCAACTCACAGCAACCCTATGTACAACAGAACGAAACACTGCCTGATCCTGGGCCAACTTCACAATTGTTGCCATGCTTGAGCCCATTGACGTTGCCATTTTGCCAATCCTCTTTTTCTCTGACCAACGACTGGTCCCTCCTAACAATATGTTCAAAGTATGAGAGACAAAGTTTGGCCATCCTGGCCTCCAAGGAGCACTCTGGCTACACTTCTTCAACACAGATCTGTTTGTTCTCTTGGCAGCTCATGGCACTTTCAATATTCTCCTCCAACACCATAACTCAAATGCAACAATTCTTCTATGGTCTTCCTTATCCACTGTACAGCTTTTGCATGCATATGAGGTTATTGAAAATACCATGGCTTGGGTCAGGCGCACCTTAGTCCTCAAGCTGACATCTTTGCTCTTCAACACTTTAG
>NW_006408722.1:3951578-3954137 GCF_000296735.1 Chrysochloris asiatica | reverse complement strand
TTACAGGAGCAGAAAGCCTCATCTTTCTCCGCAGAACAGCTGGTAGTTTCGAACTGCTGACCTTGCGGTTCACAGCTTGATTCATAACTACTATGCTACCAGAGCTCCTTAGGAGCTCCTTTCTTTGTTTTAACAGTTTGCTCACTCCTCTCATTAGGCATGTCTTGGTCATTTCTATTTAGGAATGGAATAAATATTTCTCTTCCTTCTACTGTGGACTTCTCAAGGGTAGAGATACTATTTTGTTGAGCTTGAGAGGTAATTTGGACCAGATGATAAAAAGTCTTGACTAAAGAGGACATGGTTGTCCATTTCTGTACCAGATATTTCCATGCACAAGGTATCTATTAATGAGAAACTACTTCCCACTCAGCACTTTTTACATGGTTGTCTCTAACCCTTACAAAATTGCACTAGAGCAAGGATTTTGCTCCCCATTTTACAAATGTGGAAACAAAGGTCTGTAGCAATTCTTACTCTATACTTCCTTCTCCCTCCACTGTTAACAAGAAGTCTTCCTGTAGCTTCCTGTCTTCCCCCAAGGACAACCTACTCCACTCACAAAATCTTTGTGGCTAAAAATAAAATTGTCATTTCTCCAAGAGAAATCCTGCTCAGAGAAGTGTGGGGAAGTGAATGGAGCAATGGATTCGAAGGCAAGAAACCTGAGTTCTAGTGTGGAATCCATCACCTTAGACAAGTCACTTCCTCTCTCTATGGCTTGATTTCTTCATCTGTAAAATGAGGAACTGAGCTAAAAGTACACCACCTTCAAAAGTCTGAGTCACGAAGAGGTGCCCAACAACACAGATGGAAAAAAGAGAAGGAGCATGCATTTAATTTTAGGCTTTTTTTTTTTTTTTTTTTTTTAGTGTCCACATTTAAGGAACCCTGGTGGCACAATGTTTAAGTGTTCATCTGCTAACCAAAACACTGGTGAGTTGATCCCACTCAGCAACTCTGAGGGAGAAAAAACTTGATGATCTCCTGTAAAGATTTATAGCCTAGGAAGCTATGGGACTCAATGAGTTTGATGGCACATGACAGCAACACGCTGAATGCTACTGAACATCATGCCTTATTCCAAGTGTGTGGCTGTTGTTGTTAAGTGCTGTCAAGCTGGTTCTGACTCATAGCAACCCTGTATAGGGTTTCCAAGGATTGGCTAATGAGCATGAACTGCTAACCTTGAGGTTCAAATCAACCTTTTGGTCAAACGTATTAACCCACAGCTTCACATCACGACTCTATTCCAAGGGTTGTTGTTGTTGTTAAGTGCCATTGAGTCGGTTCCATAGCAACCCTGTATATGGTTTCCAAGGAGTACATCGTGAGCTTGAAACCACCGACCTTGTAGTTCAAACTGACCTTGAAGTCCAGCGCCATACCAGGAGTCCATATAGAACATTTGTTGTTGTTGTTAAGTGCCATCGAGTCGGTTCCGACTCATAGTGACCCTGTATAGGGTTTCTGAGGAGCCGCTGGTAAGCTTGAACCACCAACCTTGCAGTTCAAACAGCTTTGAAGTCTGGCGCATTAACCCACAGTGCCACACCAGGACTTCATATAGAACATCATTACTGTTTTTATGTGCCGTGGAGTTGGTTCTGACTCATAAAGACCCTGTACAGTGTTTCCAAGGCTGCAACTCTTTACGGGAGCAGAAAGCCTCATCTTTCTCCCATGGAACAGTTGATAGCTTTGAACTGCTGACCCTGAGGTTAGCAGCCTGATTCGTAACCACTACACTACCAGAGCTCCTTTATATAGAACATTACGCTTAATGAAATTAATCATTCATAAAAAGATAAATATTGTATGAAGCCACTATTGTAAAACCTCAAGAAAAGGTTTTCATATTAAAAGAAACATTCTTTGGTGCTGCCATGGGTGGGAGGAAAGGGAGAGTAATTCATTGGCTACAAAGTAGACAAATACAAACCTGGGAGAAGGGGAGGTTAATAATCAAGAAGGTTGGCAGAAGAAGACACAGGCAGGTATGCATGGGCTAAAGGGGATAGAAGAAAATAATAATATATATACAGCCTTGGAAAAACAGTGTTCTGTGAGTAGATACATACATAAACACAGCTAAATGGGCATGGAAAAAGAAGTGAGAACATACCCACAAATATTCCAAGGGCAGAGACCTAGGTATTAATAAATTCAGGTCCCTGACATCCAATGAAATAAAATTAAAACTAGTGGAATGAAAGGATCGTTGGTGTTGCGAACAAAATCTGATCTGGACCCAAAGGTAGGTTTGCGGAGTTAAGGAGCATCTCACAGAAGAGCTGAAGCTTTCCAAGTCTTGTGAAAAAAAGATGGATAGGTATTAACAGTGGGCAGGATAGCAAGGACCTTCCAGGCAGGAGGCATCATGTGGACAAAGGCAAGGTGGGAGGCAACAACTTGTTATATTCAAGAAACCTAAGAGTGGAAGAGATTGCATCTCAATGTCAAGAAAACAAAAATCCTCACCACTGGACCAATAATCAACATTCTTATCAATGGAGAAAAGATTGAAGTTGTCAAGGACTTCATTCTTCTTGGATCAAC
>NW_006408722.1:3947763-3950144 GCF_000296735.1 Chrysochloris asiatica | reverse complement strand
CGCATTCCGTTGGGTCACCTCTCTTTGGAATGGGCACAAATATGAATCTCTTCCAATCAGTCAGTCAGATAGTTGTCTTCCAAATTTCTTGGCAGAGATAAGTGAGTGCTTACTGTGCCACCTCACTTTCTTGAAAGATTTCAATTTTTATCCCATCAATTCTTGGTGCCTTGTTCTTTGCCAATTCCTTCAAGGCACCTTGGACTTCCTCCCTGAGTATCATTGACTCTTAATTATATGCTACCTCTTGAAACAGTTGAACATTAACCATTTCCTTTTGGTACAGTGACTCTGTGTATTCCTTCCATCTTCTCTTGATGCTTTATATCATCTTTATAGTCCCCAAAACCTTTGTCCTCCTACTTGGCAGTTACATGTACAGAACTGGGTTCTAACACTAACTTATTGCTATGTGACCTTGACAAATCTCTGGCTAGAAGGTGCTTGATTATTGAAGCTGTATACATAAACCTCCTATTGTAAATTGCTGTCAATTCCAATTCATGGTGACCTCGTATGTGCAGAACAGAACTGCTCCATGGAGTATTCAAGACTGTGACCTTTTGGAAATGGATTACCAAGACTTTCTGAGGCATCCACCTTTCGACCGACCAACTTTTCAGCTAGTAGTCAAACCTTTTGTGTCACCCAAGGACTCACTTCTTAGGCACTTCATTAATGACAACAATTGCAACTTTTGTTATTGTGATCTGTGAAGAGATAAAAAAAAGCCAAAGGAACAGAGGGATTATGGCACTTCAGTTTCTTCTTCTGGAAACAAAGGAACTCAATTAACTCACTTTGTTTCTACTTGGGATATCATTGACCAGTGCTTCTTATAAAAGGAGTTTCCCAGCTACTGGGTAGTCCAAGAAACTCCCTCCATGGGATCAAGGAGTCCATGGAAGTGACAGAAACATGGTCTAAGTTCTTAGATGCTAAGACTTAAGCAAAAAATGCATAGATCCTTCCATGGATGGGACTTGATGTGAGCCAGAAACCTCCTAAAATTGAGTCCAAAATGTTGTGAAAATACATTTTCTAGGTATAAGGTCCATATTAATTTCCATTTGATTAACAAAATCCATCTACTATCCTTAAAGGTGTGGATCAAGTCTCCAGGACTCAGAACAACATAGATATTTCTAGTATGAAATACACAAATATTTGAGTTAACATCATCCTCAGCTAAGAGTTTGTCCAAGATAAGAAACATATATGAATTAAAGGGTTTAGGTGAAGTTAAGGAAACTATGTTGAATTCTATATGGATTGCACCTCAGTGTAAAGAAAGCAAAAATCCTGACAACTGGACCAATAAATAACATCATAATAAATGGAGAAAAGATTGATGTTGTCAAAGACTTAATTTTGCTTGCATCCACAATCAACACTGATGCTAATAAATCAAAAGACATGTTGCATTAGGCAAAGTTAGTACACAAGATCTCTTTAAAGTGGTCAAAAATAAAGATATCTGTTTAGGAACCAAGGTACACCTGACCCACACCATGGTATTTACAATTGCCTCATAAACATGTGAAAGGTGGGTAATGAATAAGGCAGATCATAGAAAAAATCAATGCATTTGAACTATGAGATGTTGGAGAAGAATATTAAAAGTACTATGGACTGTCGGAAGAACTAACAAATCTGCCTTGGAAGAAATACAACTAGAATTCAAAGATGGTAAGACTTCATCTTTCATACTTCAGACATGTTATCAGGAGGGACCAGTCCCTGGAGAAGGGTAAAATGCTGGGCCAGTGAAAAAGACATGAGATTAAGTGACATATTGGCAGCAACAATTGACTCAAACATAACAATTGTGAGGATGGCACAGGATCTGGCAATGTTTCATTTTGATATGCATAGGGTCGCTATGAACCAGAATTGATTCAATGGCATCTAACAACATGTTTCATTTCTGCAACCCTGGGTGGTACAAATAGTTAAGGCACTTGGTTGCTACACGAAAGGTTAGAGATTTGAGTCCATCCATAAACATCTTGAAAAAAAGACCTGGCAAACTACTCCAAAACATCAATCATTGAAAATCCTATGGAGCACAGTTTTAGTCTGACACATATAGATTGGACATGAGTCAAAATCAACTCTGCAACTAATTTGTTGTGTTAATTCCATGACCAATAATTTGTGATTACAAAGTCCTGTTTATCTAATTTCCCATAACGCCTCCCATATACTCCATGCCCCATAGTCCTGAAAAATGTTAATGGGTATATACTGCTTTTAAAAACATAAATTTATTTTTGTTGTTGTTGTTGTTTAATTTAAGGTTTTTATTGTGGATTGAGTGAAAGTTTACAGGGCACATCATCAGTTTCACATTCAACAATTCATATAACTTGTTTCATTAC
>NW_006408722.1:3909642-3944623 GCF_000296735.1 Chrysochloris asiatica | reverse complement strand
TGCCACAAATTCCCCAAGCTGTGAGCCTTCCAACCTTCTAAGTATTCCTTTATATGTGGTTCAGAGTTCTGGGACCATCCCCTGAGCCTGCTTGGTCAGGTATTCTGTGTTGCTGTTGGCGGAGCTCCTTTACTACACGTCCACCCAATCCACCATCTTGTTTGTTCTCCAACATAAATTTATTAATATTAATTTTGTTTGGTTTGTTTCTCCTGTTGTTATTGTTGTTAAGTACCATCAGGTCAGTTCTAACTTATAACAACCTTATGTACAACTGCCCAATCCTGTGCCAGCCTCATAATTGTTGTATTTTTACCCAATATTGCTTCCACTGTGCCAATCCATCATGTTGGGGGGTCTTCCCCTTTTTGTATGACCCTCCACTATAATCAATATGATGTCATTCTCCAAGGACTGATCCCTCCTGACAACATGTCCAAAGTGCAAGAGAAAGTTTCATCATCATCCTTTCATTCTAGTTGTACTTCTTCTAAGACAGATTTGTTACTCTTTTAATATTTTTCTCCCACACCATAATTCAAAAGCATGGATTCCTCTATCGTCTTTCATTGTCCAACTTTCATATGCATTTGAGACCAGTGAAAATACATGGCTTGGGACTAGGCAGATCCCCTACAACAAAGATACAAGAGACCAAATAAAGCAGACACAGATGAAAATCCTGGAACACTAAACTTCAGAAGAAAGGTTAGAGATCTAGATTGAGTCCTTGTTGGGGGAGGAGTGGAACAGGAACAGAAAAAGAAGGAGATTAACTGGTGAATAGTTGGCCAGCTAGACAAGGCACAACCGTCTTGAACATTTGTGAGAGCCGCATGATCAGGCACCATGCCAGGGGCTGGCTGCTCTGATTTGGTGCATCACTTTGGTACCTGGATTCAGGCAGGCTTGGCTTAAGACCTACAGAACCTGCAGAGCCACCAGACCAACATTTAAACAGTCGCCTTGCTGCCAGCTGCCTTGTGGTCCTAACAGACACTGAACTTAGCTCCATCAAGGGCCTGCACAGACTGCTTCTGGATTGAGTTCCTGAACATAGATAACATGGAGACCTATAGGAACTCCATCTAGCACCAGGAACTCCACTGTTACATCCCTTCCACAACCATCTCATGAGCTCCTTAGCTTACAGGAACCCCCCACCTAATGAGTTTTCTCCATTCTAGATCCAACAGCTACATTTGTTTTATTTTTGCCTTTTTATGCCTTTTGTTGTTTCATTGTTTTTGTTTATCTATTCTTTTTCCTCATTCACTTTACATTCCCTTGAATTCTATCCTTTCTATCTCTGCTTTTCGTTTTTCCTTTTTTTCTTCTGTTTTTCATATCCTCTCTTTTATTCCCTCATTTGATCTTTCTTTGGAGTCCTGGTGCAGCACTGTGGGTAAATGCGCCAGACTGCAAAGCCATTTGAGCTTGTGAGTTGTTGTGATTCTGGAAGCCATGCCACGGGTATTTTAAATACCATCAGAGTCACCCATGGTGGACATGTTTCAGATGAGCTTCCAGACAAAGACAAACTGGGAAGAAGGAGTGACGAACTACATCTGAATATTTAGTCACTGAAAACCTTATGAATAGTACAGCAGCACTGCCAGATATAGTGCTGGAAAATGGTTGGAAGGCATTCAAAATGTGACTGGGGAAGAGTTGCCTCTTCAAAGTAGAGTTAACTGTTGACTGATGCAATGGAGTAAAGCCCGTGGGACCTTCAATTGCTGATGGGGCACAACTCAAAATTAAGAGAAACAGATGTAAACATCCAATAATGATTGGAACATGGAATGTACGAAGTATGAAGATGGGAAATTGGAAATTGTCAAAAATAATATTGAAAGCATAAACAATGATATCTTAGGCATTGTTGTTGTTATTGTCAGGTGCCATCAAGTCAGAACCGACTCATAGTGACCCCATGCACAGCAGAACAAAACCTCACTACCACTGCCACACTTGATGCCATCAATGCCACCTGGCTGATCCATCTCATTGGGGGTCTTCCTCTTTTTCTCTGACCCTCCATCTTACCCAGAATAACATCCTTCTCCAGCGACTGTTCCCTCCTGACAATATATCCAAAGTATGAGAGACGAAGCTTAGCCATCCTGGCCTCCAAGGAACACTCTAGCTGCACTTCTTCCAAAACAGATCTACTGGTTCTTTTGGCAGTCCATGGCACTTTTAGTATTCTCCTCCAACACCACAGCTCAAAGGCATCAATACATTAGTGAGCTGAAATGAACTAATATTGGCCATTTTGCATCTGACCACCACATGGTTTACTATGCAAGGAATGACAAATTGAAGAGGAATGGTGTTGTACTCATTCTCAAATGAACATATCCAGATCAGTCATGAGGTACAACAATGTTTGTGATAGGATAATATCCATGCGCCTACAGGGAAGACCAGTTAATACCATTATTATTCAAATGTACACACCAACCACTAAAGCCAGTGAAGATGAAATAGAAGAATTCTACCAACTTCTTCAATCTGAAATTGATCAAACATTCAATCAAGATGTATTGGTTATTACTGGTGATTGGAATGCAAAGATTGGGAGCAAAGAGGAAGTATCACTTGTTGAAAAATATGGCCTTGCTGATAGAAATGATGCTGGCGATTGCATGATAGAATTCTGCAAAATCAATGATTTGTTCATTTCAAATACCTTCTTTAGACAGCATAAGAGACGATTATACACATAACATACACATGGACCTCACCAGATGGAATACGCAGAAATCAAATTGACTACAACTGTGGAAAGAGATGATGGAAAGCTCTCTATCATCAGCAAAAACAAGGCAGGGGCAGATTGTGCAACAGACCATCAATTGCTCATATGCAAATTCAAACTGAAGCTGAAGAAAAAGAAAACAAGTTCTCAAGAGCCAAAATATGACCTTGAATATTTAGAGATCATCTGAATTTAGAGCTCATCTGAAGGACAGATTTGATACATTAAACACTAAAAACCTAAGACTAGAAGAGTTGTGGGATGACATAAAGAACATCATACATGAAGAAACCAAAAAGTCATTGAGAAGATAAGAAAGAAAGAAAAGATCAAAATGGATGTCAGAAGAGAAACTGAATCTTGCTTTCCAGCACAGAGGTGTTTAAAAAGAAAAATGGAAGAAATGAGGAGGTACAAGAGCTGAACAGAAAATTTCAAAGGTCAGCTCGAAAAGACAAAGTCAAATATTACAACGAAATGTGCAAAGATCTGGAGTCAGAAAACCAAAAATGAAGAACACGCTCCGCATTTCTCAAGCTGGGGGAACTGAAGAAATAATTCAACCCTGAACTTTTATTATTGAAGGATTTTCTGGGAAAATTATTGAATAATGCACAAAGCATCAAAAGAAGATGGAAGGAATACACAAGAGTATTCACTGTACCAAAAGGAAATGATTGATGTTCAACTGTCTCAAGAAGTAACATATGATCAAGAGCCAATGATACTGAAGGATGAAGTACAAGGTGCATTGAAGGAATTGGCAAAGAACAAGGCACCAGGAATTGATGGAATAAAAATAGAAATCTTTCAAGAAAGTGAAGTGGCACAGGAAGCACTCACTCATCTCTGCCAAGAAATTTGGCAGTGAAGTAGCAAGCCAATGAAGGTGTGGAAGACCCTCCGTGAGAAGGATGGGCACAGTTGCCTAAATAATGGGCTTGAACATACTAATTGTTCAAAGATGATGCAGGACCAGACAATGTTTTGTTTTACTGTATCCAAAGCTGCCATAGCTCAGAGTTTGACTTCATACATCAACCCACTACTGTCAGCTTGTCACACTGTGGTGGCTTGCATGTTGCTGTGATTCAGAAGGCTATGCTACTGGTATTTTCAAATACCAGCAGGGTCAACCATTTGTAAAACAACTATCTGGTTGACTGATAGGAAGAGATCCATATTTGTGCCCATTCCAAAGAGAGGTGACCCAACAGAATGTGGAAATCATAGGACAATATCTTTGATATCCCATGCTAATAAAGTTTTACTAAAGGTAACACAGAAACGGTTGCAAGCATACATTAACAGAGAACTTCCAGAGGTTCAAGCCGGACTCAAAAGAGGACATGGAATGAGGGATATCATTGCTGGTGTCCTATGGATCTTGGCTGAAAGCAGAGAATACAAGAAAGATGTTTACCTGTGCTTTATTGACTATGCAAAGTCTTTCAATTGTGTGGATCATGACAAGCTATGGACAACATTGTGAAGTATGAGTATTCCGGAACACTTAATTATGCTCATGAGGAATCTGTACCTAGACCAAGAGGCAATTGTTTGAACAGAACATGGGAACACTGAATGGTTTAAAATTGGGAAAGGTGTATGACAAAGCTGTATTCTTTCACCATACTTATCCAATATATATGCTGAGCAAATAATCCAAAAAACTGGGTGATATGAAGAAAAATGTGGCATCAAGATAGAAGGAATACTCATTAACAACCTGTGATATGCAGATGATACAACCTTACTTGCTGAAAGTGAAAAGGCCTTAAAGTATATACTGATGAAGATCAAAGAGCACAGCCTTCGGTATGGATTACATCTCAATGTAAAGAAAACAAAAATCCTCACCAGTAGACCAATAAACAGCATTCTGATCAATGGAGAAAAGATTGAAGTTGTCAAGGACTTCATTCTTCTTGGATCAATTATCAACATTCATGGAATTAGCAGTCAAGAAATCAAACAATGCACTGCATTAGGCAAATCTACTGCACAAGACCTTTTTAAAGTGTTGAAGAGCAAAGATGTCAACTTGAGGACTAAAGTGAGCCTGACCCAAGTCATGGTGTTTTCAATAACCTCATATGTATGCGAAAGCTGGACAGTGAATAAGGAAGACTGTAGAAGAATTGATGTTTTTGAGTTATGGTGTTGGAGGAGAATATTGGAAGTGTTGTGGTCTGCCAAAAGAACCAACAGATCTGTGTTGGAAGAAGTGCAGGCAGAGTGCTCCTTGGAGGCCAAGATGGCCAAACTTCATCTCTCATACTTCGGACATATTGTCAGGAGGGACCAGTTGCTGGAGAAGGACATCATGTTTGGTAAGGTGGAGGGTCAGAAAAAAAGAGAAATACCCCCAGCGACATGGATTGGCAATATGGCAGCATCAACGGGCTCAAGCGTAGCAATGATTGTGAGGTTGGCCCAGGACAGTGCAGTGCTTAATTCTGTTGTGCATAAGGTCACTATGAGTCAGTACTAACTTGATGGCACCTAACAACAACAACAACGGTTAATGATTGTGAGCATTTCTTCGTATGTTTGTCAGCTGCCTTGACTGTCTTATGTGTCTGTTCATATTCTATGCCCATTTTAAAATTGGATAAATTGTTTTCTTGTTGAGGTATTGAAATGTTCCATAAATTGTGGAGAAGAGTCCTTTGTCTAATATGTTGTTGCTAAACATTTTTTCCCAATCTATGGCTTCTCTTTTTACTCTTTTGGTGAAATCCTTTGAGTCACATAAATGTCTAATTTTTAGGAGGTCCCAGTCATCTATTTTGTCTTCTGTTTGTGTGTTTTCAGTTATGTTTGGTAGTGTATTTATGCCATATATCAGAACTACTATATTTGTCTTTGTTTTTTTCATTGATGATCTATGTAGCTCTATACAGATGATGAACTATACAGATCATCCATGAAAACATAGGGACAAGATTAAGTTTTGCATTTCAGTCTTTAATACATGGTGAGGCCATTTTTGTATATGGTTTGAGATATGAGTCTTGTTTCATTTTTCTGCAGATGGATTTCCAATTTTGCCAACACCATTTGTTGAAGAGACAAACTCTTCCCCCTTCAATGCATTTTGTCCCTTTGTCAAAGATTAACTGACTATAGGTGGATGGAGTTACTTCTGGGTTCTCAATTCAGTTCCATTGATCTTAGTGTCTTTCATTGTTTGTTTCTAGAAATTTGTCCATTTCTTCCAGATTTTCAAATTTGTTGGAGTAAAATTCTTCATGTTGTTGTTGTGTTATGTGCTGTTGAGTCCTTTCCAGCTCATGCGACCTTGTATTGGGTTTCCAAGGAGCAACTGGTGAGTTTGAACTGTATACCTTGTAGTTCAAACTGACCTTTGTGGTCCAATGCTTTATCACACACTGCCACAGCTATTCTTTTTTTTTCTGTTGGTTCTGCTGTGTTGTCACCCATATCATTTCTTATTTGTATTATTTGCATCTTCTTCTCTTTTGCTAGATTTGCCATTGGTCTGTATAATATTATTAACCTTTTCTAAGAAACAACTTCTTGTCTTATTGATTCTTTCTATTGTTTTTCTATTTTCATATCATTTATTTCTGTTCTAATCTTTATTATTTCTTTCCTTCTGGTGACTGTAGGCTTATTTTGTTGATCTTTTTCTAACTGTTGAAGATGTTTGGTTACCGTGTTTATTTTAGTTCTTTTGAATGTATGCATTTATTGCTATAAATTACTGTCTCAAAGATTGTGTATCATTCTCATTTGACTCAAAGAATTTAAAATTTTTATTTTGCATTTTGTCTATTACCCAGAAGCTTTTAAGCAGGATGTTGTTCAATTTCCATGGATTTGATTTGTTTTTCCTAGATCTTCCAATTGTTGATTTCTAATTTTATAGCCTTGTTATCTGAAAAGATGCTTTGTTGTATTTTGATGTTTTTAATGGTATTGAAGTTTGCTTTGTATACTAACATATGATCTATTCTTGAGACTGTTCCATGTGCACTGGAAAAGAATGTATATTGAGCTGTTTTGGAGTTGAGCGCTCTGTGTGTATCAATGAGGTCGAGTTGGTTGATTGTGTTGTTTAGTTCTTCTCATTGTTTTAGGATAGTAAGGACTGTCCTAAGGGAGCTCTGGTAGGTACTGGTTACGAGTCGGGCTGGGAACCGCAAGGTCAGCAGTTCGAAACTACCAGCTGTTCCGCAGGAGAAAGATGAGGTTTTCTGCTCCCGTAAAGGTTTACAGCCTTGGAAACCCTGTACAGGGTCGCTATGAGTCGGAACCGACTCCACGGCACATAACAACAACAACAACAAATCTCTCTGATTTTCTTCTTTTATATTTTGATGTGAAGATGTATTCATTTTCTTTAAGGTTACCCTGTAATTTTTTCCCCCCATTTAAAAGAGTCTCTTTTATCTTGAAATCTACTTGACTTCATCATTTGGAAGTCCTGTATCTACACTGTTCGCTTTTTGTGTTTTGTAGTTGACTTCATTATAAATTGGTATCTCTGGTTCTCTATATTCAGTCCTGAAAGTTTAACTCTAAGTACTTATATATCCTGATTGAGTTCTGGGTGGTGTTGTCATGTGTGTTAATCTCAGGTTCTTGTATGCTGTTGTTGATTCTCAGTCTAAAGGGCATCCTTTAATAGTTTTTGTAAAGTTTGTCTTATTATTACAAATTCCTATTTATCTGGTTATGTCCTAATTTTACCGCCATATTTGAGGGTCAGTCAAATCATATTTGATTCTTGACTGGCTTTTTTTTTTTTAAATATTGCCTTCTTGCCTGCAAGATTTCTGTTGAAAAGTCAGAAAAATCAGACTTATTGTTTCTCCTTTGTAGGTAACTTTTCATTACCTAGGATTCTTTTCTTGTATTTGGTTTTGCAAAGTTTGATTATGATATGTCTTGGTGGCTTTCTTTGGGAATTTATCCTGTTTGGTGTTCATTCAGCTTCTTGTATGCTTATATTCTTGTCTTCACAATGTTAGAAAAATGTTCTTCCAACAACTCTTTGACAATTTTCTCTGTGTTTTTATTGTCTCTTTCTATTCTGGAATTCCAATAATATCAATAATTTATTCCTCTTCATGATGCCCCCCATAACTTTTAGGCTTTCATTGGATTTTTATGACAGTTTTTCTAGTTTACTAGTAGTGACTGATTTATCTTCAAGTTCACTAATCCAGGCTTCCATTGCTTCAAATCTACTCTTTGCCCTTTTAATGTATTGTCTAATTCTGAAATCTTAATATTAATCTTCTTTATCTCTAATAGCAAGTTTTGTATTGTTTCAAATTTTGCATTTATTTCATCTGTTTGTTCTTGTAGTGTTTTCCTGAATTCTTCTAAAGTTTTTTCTGTGTTTTTTTCTTGCTTTCTATTCCATCTTTCTGTCAATCTTTTGTAGGTACATAAATATCATTCTTTTGAATTCTTCTTTAGAAATGTTTCTTGAATCTGCATCTTGGTCATTTGTTTGTGCCATTGTCTCTTGTTTCATTGAGCTAAAATTGTCTGTTGTCTTTGGGACATTGGGTGCTTTCATATTTGCATTTAGTTGATGTGTTTGTAGGCTCTCAACAACGATCTCTTGTGGGTGTAGTTAGAGAACAGAAGCATATGCACTATTGTCTGCTCACCATTCATGCACCTCAGTTCAGTGTGGTTTTGTCTGGTGTTGGCTACCATCATTCATCAGGTGGTATAAGAACTGGTGTTGGCTCTTGCCCAGTGGGTGGAGTTTCAGAGGGTATGGTGTGACTGGGCTGTATGAGCACAGTTTCTGTCTCCTGTTGGGTAGGAAATAGGGGGAACGCCCTTCCCCCACCCTTGCCTCACATACACCAGGAAGCAAATTAGAATAGGCAATCAAGCAAACAACAACAAAAAGAGAAAATAATAAAGGCGAAAACAGAATTACAGACAGGGAGGGATCAGAAAAAATAACATAATCATTGAGAAGGACAGGAAAATGGAACTATAGAAGAGAAAATAAAAGGAAGAAATAAAAATAACCCTTAGAAACACCAGGGAGAGGGGAGATGAAAAGAAAGAGTAGTAAATAAGGATCAAAAGGGAGAGGGCGGAGAAGAAGAGGGATAATGAGAGACCAAAGAAGGAAAAGCAATATTGGAGATGGTAGTGTACCATGGAGTCGGTTCCAACTCATAACGACCCTGCATAGGGTTTCCGAGGCTGTAAATCTTTATGGGAGCAGAAAGCCTCATCTTTCTCCCACAGAACAGCTGGTAGTTTCTAACTGCTGACCTTGAGGTTCTCAGCCTGACTGGTAACCACTACACTACCAGAGTTCCTTGGGGAAAATGTCAAGGGAATGGAAAGTGAAAAAGAAAGAATAAACAAACAAAAACAATAAAACAGCAAAAGGAAAAAGAAAAAATGCAAACAAAACAAGAAAAACATGTAGTCCTAGGTCCTAAAGAGGAGAAAACTCTGGGGGCTCTTGCAAGCCAAGGATCTCACAAGATGGGTGTCAGAAGGATGTTTCAGTGAAGTTCCTGATCCTAGATGGAATTCTTATCAGCCTCAGTGTTATCTATGTTCATGTTCAGGGCACTCAGTCTGGAACGGAGGTCTAGATGGAGATAGTTTCAGTGTCTGTTAGGACCACAGGGCAGCTGGGGGCAGGGTGACTGATTAATGCTCGTCTGGTGGCTCTGTGGGTTCTGTAGATCCTAAGTCCAGACCATCTGAATCCAGGCACCACAACAGTCACCAAAGCAGCATAGTCAGTACCCCACCTCATGCTGGCATGGCTCCCAACCACGTGGCTCCAAACTCCAGGAGAGCAGGATCTGTACTGGAAATAGATGAGAGCAGCAACCAGCCATACCTCTGGTCACCAGGGAAGCTGAGGACAAAATCCTCCATGGGACTCCTCTCCAACAGGCCACCTTCTGTTGCCAAAGTTGTTCACAAAGATTCAAGATGGTCGTGCTGTGTCTGGCCAATCTTTCATCAGTCAGTCTCCCTATCTCACTGTCCCTGTGCAGCCTTTTCTCCCAGAAAGCACTCCATCCACCTCTCCAATCTTTCCTCCAAAGCTCAGGGCTCCAAGATTTTCATCTGTGTCTGTTTAATTTGGTCATTCCAACCCACCAGCAGTTCTGCAGGAGAAAGGTGATGCTGTCTGCTCCTGTAAAGATTTACTGTCTTGGAAATCTTACTTAGGGTCACTATGAGTCAGAAGTGACATAATGGCAGGAATAGATCTGGAGATACACAAAGTGAATGACACCAGTTAACTACATAATATGTGGGGACTGCTGTCATAGTTTAACCAGAGATAAAGATTCAGTAGCATTAAGACGTTTTCCCTTCCTTTCCTTCCATCGCAACATCTATCAAATGCTACCTTCTAGATCAGGCTCTTTTCCAGACTCCAAGATGACCAAGTTGAATGGACTATAGTGCACACGGCAGCTCCCTCACTTCTGACAAGAGTTGCAATTTTAAGGGTGCCCAAGGCACCCCTTAAGTTTTGATAATTCACTGGAATAACTGACAAAACGCGATGAAAACTCTTCTATGCATGGTTATGATTTACTTCAAGAAATGATAGAGATTGAAATCAGCCAAGAGAAAAAAATGCATAGGACAGAGTCCAGGGAATTACCAAACACAGAGCTTCCATTGTCTTCTCCCTATGCAGTCAGTTCAGATGACTTTTCTGGTATTGATGAGTGACAATACATATGGACTATTGCCATTAGTTAGTAAAAAATACGGATAAACTATTGCCAACCAGAGACGTTCACTTGAGACTCAGTGTTCAGATTTTTCAATTGGGGTCTATTATGCTGATTGATTGATTGATTACCCACACAGTTGGTTGATTGATTACCCACATGGTTGGTTTCAAGTTTCCAGATGGACTGAAATGCATGACCCAGAGCCCCTGTTCTAAATCACATTGTTGAAATGGCCAACCTTGCTGTTAACAGCCCAGTGCCACTTAAAGAATGTGGCTATTTGGGTGGTTGAGTGTCCTGGATGGAAGGAAATTCAACAAATAACAATGGGAGCCAGTAGACCCTGAGGTCTATTTCTGATGAATTTCTAAATTAATATTATTTCTGTTGTTGTTAAGTGCCATTGAGTCAGTTCCGACCCATAGCGACCCTGTATAGGGTTTCCTAGGAGCAGCTGGTGGGTTTGAACTGCCAACCTTGTGGCTCAAACTGACCCTGCAGTCCAGAGCTTTAGCCCACAGCACTACACCAGGACTCCAAACTAATATTATTAGGATCTTATAAAAGATTATGTTTGACCTAGCAATTCTGATCCCAGAAATATTAACAAAAAGACACACAAAAATTTGTATACAAATGTTACAGCATCTGTTTTATTCATACTAACCCCAAAGTAAAAAAACCCAAAGGCCCATCAACTGCTGAATGAATAAGCAAAGCATGGTCCAAATATATACCATGATGGACTAAAGAATATTGTTGCTATTATTAGCTACCATAGAGTTGGCTCCAACTCATAATGACCCTGCTCAACAAAATGAAACATCATCCTCATGATTGTTGCTACACTTGAGCCCAGGGTTGCTGCCACTGTGCCAATCCATATCATAGGAAGTCTTCCTTTTGTTCACTGACACTCCACTTTAGTAAGCATAATATCCTTCTACAAAAAATGATAGCTCCTGGTAAGAGATGCAAAGCATGAGAGATAAAGTCTCATCATTCTGACTTCTAAGAAGTGTTTTGGTTGTACTTCTTCCATTACAGATATGTTTGCTCTTCTGGCAGTCCATGGTACTTTCAGTGTACCATAACTCTAATGTATCAATTCTTTTATGGTCTTCCTTATTCACTATCCAACTTTTACATGCATGTGACGCTATTAAAAATACCATGGCTTGGGTCAGGCACACTTTAGTCCTCAAATTGATATCTTTGTTCTTAAATACTTTAAAGAGGTTTTGTGCATATGGTTTGCCTAACGCAATACATCATTTGATTTCTTGACAGCTGTTTCTATGAACATTGATTGTGGATTCAAGCAGAATGAAGTCCTTGACAATTTCAATCTTTCTCAATTTATCATGACGTTATTCGTTGGTCCATTTGTGAGGATTTTTTCATTCTTTACATTGAAGTACAACCCATACTGAAGGTTGTGATCTTTGATCTTCATTGGTATTTTAAGTCCTCTTTGCTTTCTGCAATAAAAGTTGTATCATCTACTTATTGCAGGTTGTTACTGAGCCTTTCTCCAATCCTGATGCCATGCTCTTCTTTATATAATCCAGTTTCTCAGATTATTTGCTCAGCACACAGATTGAATAAGTATGGTGAAATAATACAGCTCCAGCGCACATCTTTCCTGATTTTAAGTCATTCTGTAACCCCTTGCTGTTTGAAAAACTGCCTCTTGATCTTTGTACAGGTTCTTCATGAGCACAATCAAGTGTTCTGGAATACCCTTTCTTCCCAATGTTATCCATTGCTTGTCATTATCCACACAGTTCAAAGTCTTCAATAAAGCACACTATTCTGTGCTTTCAGCCAAGATCCATCTGATGTTAGCCATAAACCCCCCTCATTCCACGTCTTCTGAGTCCAGCTTGAATTTCTAGCTGTTCCCTGTCGATGTACCCTTGCAGCCATTTTTCAAATTACCTTTAGAAAAATTTTACTTGCATGTGATATTAATGATATTGTTAATTGATTTTCTCATTCCATTGGGTCACCTCTTTTTGGAATGGGCACAAATATGGTTTTCTTCAAATCAGTTGGACAGGTAACTATCTTCCAAATTTTTTGGCATAGATGAGTGAGCACCTCCAGTGGTGCATCAGTTTGTATTCTGAAATTCCCGGAACCTTGTGTTTTGCATATACCTTGAGTGCAGCTTGGACCACTTCCTTCAATACCATCGAATCTTGATTATATGCTACCTTTTAAAATATTTAAACATTGAGCATTTCTTTTTGATAAAGTGACTCTGTGTATACACCTTCCTTCTTCTTTAGATGCTTTCTGCATCATTTAATGTTTTGCTCGTGAACTGCTTCAGTATTGCAAGTCAAGGCTTGATTGTTTTCTTCAGTTTTTTCCGTTTGAAAAATATAATCATTTTCTTCCCTTTTGGTTTTCTAACTCCAGGTCTTTGCATATTTCACTATAATGTTTGACTTTGTCTTTTAGAGATGCCCCTTGAAATACTCTGCTCAGCTCTTCAACTTCCTTGTTTCTTCTACTCTTCTGGCATCTTAACACTGGAAAGCAAGTTTTAGAGTCTTCTCTGACATCCATTTTTTTTTTTTTTAAGTTTTTATTGTGAACTAAGTGAAGGTTAGCAGACAAGATCATCAGTTTTACATTTTATATGCTTTGTTTTATCTCAATGAGTACAAACCCCTCCTTGCAACAAGTTATTCTACTTCCTCCCTGTGACTTCTCTTTTATTGCTCATATTTCACAGATGAACAAAGCAAAAATATTTGATGTACACATACAAAACAAAAAATATATATTCATTTCAATGTCCTAAGGGCATATTATTCAAGCCAGCCCCTTGCCTGCAAACACACAGCCTTACTAGTCTATGGTCCTAGAGCCAGAAGATGCTCTGTATCTCCATGACATCACCTCTGCCATTGTCTTTGCTGTTGTTGTTTTTCTGGGTAGGATCTCACACTACACTCATGCTCTTTCTTCTTGATGGTCCTGGGATCATCTATTATTAAAATGAAAGACTACTCCTCCTTTCTTTTCTTTCTTTTTTTTTTTTTCCTTAAGTTTTTATTGTGAATTATGTGGGTTTACATGGGAGAACATCAGTTTTACATACATCCTATCATACTTTGTTTCATTGCAATGATTACAATCCCCTCCATGCAGCATCAAACAAAGGGTACACCCCACAGGCCTGCCCCCCAGCCGTCAGCACACAGCCATGCTCCCTCCCTGAGTCCAGTGTCACCAGCCACTCCATCTGTCTATGTCATCCTATCTGTCTCCATTTCTGGCATCACTGCTTCTCTGGGTAGGATCCCGCACTCTGCTCTTTTCACTTGTGGTCCCAGGGTCTTCTGCTCCTTGACTGCAAAATCAATCACTCCCCTCCTTTACAAAACATCTACCTTTACATTTCCAACCCTCACAATCAGTCTTGATAGCAATTATTCACTATCGTACCACAAGAGTCTTATCCCCATCTCCTTTCATTAGCCCTTCCCAACAGGTTGGAAACCATTCAGTGGAGATTCTACCTTCCCCCGCCCCATCTGGAACTAGGCTCCCTCTTGAAAGCTTGTTAGCCAGTCACTTCTTGCCTCATTTTGGGTAGTCAATGTCAAAGTTGCCCATCCCTGTCAACCCTGTGAACCAAGGGGATGGGAGTGATCCTTGCTGTAAAGATCCATAAGTATAGGTAAAGTTCATCAAATTGTAGCTGGTTTCTCTTTTTTTTTTTCTTTTTCTTTCTTCTTCTAGTCTAGTTCTGATCATCCAGCCATTGAAGCCCAGTCAAGTGGGTACTATCTGCAAGTATGAATGTTCTTGTGCCATCTTCCCTCACTTCATATCAGCTGAACACTTCGCTCTCCACTCTAGTCTTCTGTGGACATGTCACTGCCTCTGGGCCCAGGAGGCCCTGGGTCTTGCCATACTGCTGACCAACCAGGTCTCTACCAGGGTTCATAAGAATCTATTAAATGTGGTCAGACTTAGCTCCCAACTTCATTGCTGTTTTTCCCCCTCTTTCTCTTATTAGTGACTACCATGGTCACCAGCCAGACCACATGCCTGCTTGTGTATTCCCCTTGAGTCTTAGTCTTGGAAGGGAGTTTGCTCTGAGGGGACCCAACCACTTATCTTGATGGCTCCCATGTGAACAGCTTGCTTGTTCTTGTAGTAATCAATCAGACTGCCACTATTGTTTTTTATTTTTCCTGCAAGTCTTTCTTTCACGAAGTATCTTCTGTTCTTATAGCCACTCCAGGCTGGTCTACTTGTCCTTTTGAGTGGAAATTTCCCAACTCAGACAATTCTGGATGGGGTACAGGATTCCACCAATGATCTTCTACAATGCAAAGGTTCCACAGGAAGCCTCCTTTATTGGGCAACTTCTAGCCCCCTTTAAAGTATTCCAATAAGTTATAGGCTAACGATGGAGTTATAAGCTTTCTATTATGATGTTTCTGGCTATCCCTTTATCTCTCTCTCAAGTGTCTATTTTACAATGGTAGGTAAGGGAAACCAAGATTCAAAAGACAACCAAGCATCTTAACATTATTCCCCTCTTTTACCCATTCAAATCATGCCTCAATCCCTGTATCCCGAAGCTCTGTTGTTCCAAGGTTGTGCATACATCATCATTTACCTCTCTGACATCCATTTTTATCTTTTGCTTCTTTTCTGTCTTTTTAATAAACATTTGTTTTCTTCCTGTATGGTGTTCTTGATGTCATCCCACAGCTTTTCTGGTCTTCAGTCATTAGTGCCTAATGCATCCAACTTGTTCTGGAGATGGTCTAAATTTAAGTGGGATATGTTCAAGGTCATATTTTAGCTCTCATGGACTTGTTTTAATTTTCTTCAGCTTCAGTCTGAACTTGCATATGAGCAATTGATGATCTTTTCCACAGTCTGTCCCTGGCTTGTTTTGGTTAAAGATATTGAGCTTTTCCATCATCTCTTCCCACAGATATAATCAAATTGATTCCTGTGTATTCCATCTGGTGAGATCTATGTGTATAATTGACTCCTATGTTTTTAAAAAGGTATTTACAATGAATAAGTCATTGGTCTTGCAAAATTCTATCATGCTATCTCCAACATCATTTCTATCACTAAGGCCACATTTTCAAACTACATTATTGTGTAACAGACCCTTCCTCTTTGTTTCCAACTTTCATGTTCCAATCACCAGTAATTAGAAATGCATCTTGATTGCATGTTTGATCCATTTCAGACTGAAAAGACAATTCTTCAACTTCTTCATCATTGACTTTAGTGGTTGGTGCTTAATCTGAATAAAAGTTGTATAAAATACCATGTATGAGTATACTACATGGATGAACCTTGGAAATATTTTACTAAGTGAAAGAAGTCAGTTACCAAAGACCATATTTTTTATAAAGTATTTATTGTAAACTGAGTGACGTTTTACAGAGCAGATCATGTTTTACATTCAACAAATCATGCACTGTTTCTTTTCAATTATTGCTATCCTTTCAATGTAACATCATTTATTTCAATTCCTCCCTATGTTCATTGCCATTTCTCTTCTTTCTCAACCTTTGTGAACTTTCTCCTTAGGTAAATTGTGCCCTTTTGATCTTGAATGGTTGACTATTCTATGATGTGCGTATCTCAGTAGTGCTGTCCCCCTATATAACTATCTATTGCTTGGATGAAAATTGAGCCAGGAGAGTGTCTTCAGTTCCTGACCTGAAGCGTGACCAAAGCCCACAGTTTTGGGGTCACATTAGTCTCTATCTGACCAGTAAACTCACATATTTATGTAAAGTGCCCAGAATAGACATATTCGTAGAGACAGGGAATACATTAGCAGATTAGAAATGAAACTTGGGAGAGGAATGGGAAAAGACAAACTAAAAGGTATGGAGTTTCTTATTTCATATTTTAAAACCAGTTTGTGATGACACTTGAACAACTTTGTGAATATAGTTAAACACCATTATTTGTATATTTTCAATGGGTAAATTGGATTGTATGTGAATTCTATCTCAATAAGATTGTAATTCCTCAAAAAAAAGGAAAAAAGAAAGTTAACTGTAACTGAAGAGGGTCCCATGACTAACTGGATGTGAAGACTAAGGGAAGTGAAAGTCCAAGGGTATTTCTGTAACTCCTCTGCAACATGTATAATTCTTTGTGTATTATAGTGTTGGATGGGTTATAACTATGGGTGTAGTTCTTGTAAAAGTGGTTATTAAAACATTTCTAAAATGAAAACATACGTATTAAACGCAAAAACCTAAAAATTTAAAAATCAATGATGAGGAGATTAAATTTCATTTGACAGATATTTCATTTAGAGAGATGCAGATAGAAAATTATTTCTCTTGAGTTAAAGAAATGTGATTGGGGGCAATGGGCAAGGAGTGGGGGTTAGGGGTAAGACTATGGTTAGGTCTAGGCTAGGCCTAGGACTTCATTTAGTGTTAGGATTATGGTTAGGACTAGAGCTAGCATTAAGGGTCAGGGTTGGGCTTGGGCTCGGAGTAAGGCTTGATCTAGTTTTTAGGGTTACAGTTAGATTTATTTTGATTTATTTAAATTTTTTCCTAAAATCTACTTGATTTCATCTTTATTTAGAAGTTCTGTAACTATATTATTCTCTGTTTTTACTTTATGGTCTGTTTGTTTGTTGCAACGGTATCTCGGGTTCTCTATTTTCAATCTTAGAGGTCTGTTTTGGAGTCCTGGTGTGGTGCTGTAGGATAAGCAAGGACTGAAAGGTCAGTTTGAACCAAAAGGTCAGCAGTTCAAACTGACTTGGAACTGACTCCATGTCACTTAACAGCAACAACAACAAAGGTCTGTTTTAAGGAGCCCTGGTAGTGTAGTGGATTATGAGCTGGGTTGCTAATCTCAAGGTCAGCAGTTTGAATTGACCAGTTACTCCATGGCAGAAAGATGAGGGTTTCTGCCCCCTTTAAGATTTACAGCCTCGGAAACCCTATTCAGGGCCAAATCTGACTCGATGACACACAATCATCACTGCCAGGTCTGTTTTACTTTGAGTACTTCTTTCTATATCTGTGTTGAGTTCTAGGTGATATTGTCATGTTAGTCTCATGTTGTTGCATGCTGTTATTAGTTCTCTGTCCAATGAACTCCCTCTAGGATTTTTTTAAAAGTTGGCCTGGTTTTCATAAATTCCAGCAAATGACCTAATTTCACTGCCATATTTGATGGACAATTTTTCTGGGTATATGATTTGGGGGTAGCAATTATTTCCTTTCAGAGTTTTATATGTGTCATCCCATTGTCTTCTTGCCTGCGTGATTTCTGCTGAGAAATCAGGGCTTAGTCTTAGTAGTTCTCCTTTGCAGGTAACTTTTGAAGTTCTCTCACAATTCTTTCCTTGTGTTTGGTTTTGAAAGTTTGATAATAATGTGTCTTTGTATTTTTCTTTTGGGGTCTATCCTGTTTGGAGTTCATTCACATAATTGAATGACTGTCTTCTTTCTTGTCTTTCGTGATGTTAAGGAAATTTTCTTCCAACAACTTTTGGGTGTTTTTAATTTTTATTTTCTTTGTCTCTTTCCATTTTGGAATTCCAATCACACATAAGTCATTCCTCTTGATTGTTGTTGTTAAGTGCCATTGAGTCAGCTGTGACTCATAGCAACCCTGTAAAGGGTTTCCAAGGAGCAGCTGGTGGGTTTCTACCACTGAACCACAGACCCGTGGTTTGCAGTCTAGTGCTTATCCTACAACACCATACGAGGAGTCCTTTTGATAATGTCCCACATAAATTTAGGCTTTCTTCACGGTTTTTTGTTCTTTTTTTCTGACTGTTCCTCTAACACTTGAGTACTGAGAGATTTTTCTTCAAGCTCATTAATTTGGCCTTCCATTGATTCAATTCTACTTCTTTGCCCTTTCAGTATGTTCTCTGTTTCTGAAGGCTTAGTGTTAATCCTCTAGCTTTCTAATTGCTATTTTTGTGTGGTTTCCCACTTAAAAATTTTTTTAGTTTTGTTTAGTTTTGTTAGTTTGCTTTCTGAATTCTTCTTTAATTTTGTCTGTTTTCATCTGCAGTTTTCTCCATCAATCTATCAATTCATTGAAGGTGCCTAAAATATCATTCTTATAAATTCCTTATCAGGTAGTGCCTATACCATTTCTGATGTTATATTTTCTGATTCTATTTTGGTCACTTGTTTGAGGCACTCTGTCTTGTTTCTTTGCGTAAACTGAAATTGTTTTCTCTGAAACATTGCGGTGTCATATTTATATTTAGTTTATGATTGTATATTGATGTGTTCTCAGCTACTCACCACCTGTCTCTTAGTGGATGTGGTAGAGACTGGAAGTGTGAATGCAGTTAGTTCTGCTCACTGTTTGTGTAATGCAATTCATGGCTATGCTTGGCACCCGATCCCAGCAGAGCAGAAGAGAGGGCAGGAACTGGCCATGCTCTAAGCACAGGACAAGGGAGAACTGTACCCACAAACCACCAGCTGTGTCCTGTGCCTGTAGGCCATTGTAGCAACAGCCACTCACAAAAACTTAAGATGGTCATGCCACTCCACACCAGGCCACAGTCTGCCCATTTTTCACCTCCCTTGCTGCTCCTATTCAGCTTCCTCTGCCAGTTGGCACTCAGCCCACTTCTTTATCTTATCCCCTGATGCTCAGCGTTCCAGGATCACCAACTGTACTTGTTTCACACTGTCTCCCATGTCTTTGTTGCAGAGGGCCAGCTCAATGCATCGGCCTACTCTGCCATCTTGGCCTGGAAGTCTGTAAACATAATATCTTTAAAACAAGCTTTATTGAGATCATTTACATACCACATAAATCACCCATTGAAAGTGTACAGTGATTTTCAGTAAATTCATGGAGGTGCACAACCATCACCACAGTCCATTTTAGAATATTTTCATCATCCAAAAAGAAATCACATACTATGTAGCAATCACCCCTCACCCCTCCATCCTCTGTTGTTAGGTGCCAGCTCCAACTTATAGCCACCTTACATATAGTACAAAAGGAGTCTGGTGGCATAGTGGTTATGAGTCGGGCTGATAACCTCAAGGTCAACAGCTCAAAACTACCAACCATTCCATGGGAGAAAATCCCATAAAGATGTACAGCCTCAAAAATCATATGCAGGGTCACTGAGTCAGAACCGGCCCAACAGCACACAGCCACCACCATATATAGTATGAAGTTAAGTCAAAATATCATTACTAGGATTCCGTTCATACATGCATAGGATTATTCCAAGTAAACTATGTTTAAGCATGTCTGTGCAATCAATGAATGACTGTAGGCAAGTTCTTTCTGTAATACAATTGTCTTAGTTTCCTTAGGAGCCTTCAAAAAAAAAAATGTTCAATCAAAACAGTGGCTATGGGAGAACATGCTAGACCAGTTAAATTCAAGACAGAAAGAATCCCAACGGGATAATCTTGATAGATTTTATCAATCATGGGACTTATTTTGAAGTTTTATGAAAACTGAAACTATGTTAGTGAGAAAAAGGCCAAGAAAGTTGCACCAAGGAGTTTTTTCTCCATCAAGATAATGCACCTGCTCATTCTTTGAGGGTAGCAAGGCTGTCCTATGAAAATTCCCTGATCCGCTTCAGATTTCTTGTTCCTAAAATTTGAAGAACGTTTAAAGGAACATTATTTGAGTCCCTCGAGGATGCTAAATTTGCCATTCAGGTATCAAAGAGCTCAGAATTCTTCAGGGAAGGTTTAGAGAGATGGAAACACTACCTTCAGAAATGTATAGACCTAGAAGGAAGTTATGTCAAACAATAGCATCACATTTTGGTATTTTTGTTTAATAAAGGTTTCTATGATTTTATAGCAATATATTTTGACTCGCCCTTCTTCATGAACACCACAATTCAAAGGCATCTGCTCTTCTTCTAGACAGCCTCTAAGCTATATCCACCCCTCACTTATAGGTATGGGTAGGTTCCAAAGACCAGATCATTATGTAAAAATTGGCATTATGTGAAAGTGGAGGGTGAGCACATTTTATCACAAAACAGAGACTGACTACATCATGAAATAACTGCCAAAGCACTAAGAATCATTGCCTTGCCAGTGGACACATAGCCTTATTCAGACAGTCAGTGTTACTGTCACCTCACACCTTGGCATTCATTACTTCCAGATGTATGTTGTTAATGTACAAAAGAGTAGAACAGTAGATTTTGTACTGTTCTCCTAAATGTGAAATGTCAGATAACAATATAATCAATAAGTAAAGATAGGTATACTTTCTGCTTACTATGGATTAAGCACTCAGTAGCTAACTACTGTTTGAACCCACCCCATGGCTCCTTGGGAGAAAGACTCGATGATCTGTTCTCATTAAGATTACAGGTCCTATGACTCAGTGGCCCCTACTACAGCATAGATTTACCTGTTCTGGACGTTTCCCATGAGTTGAGTCATACGCTATAATGGCCTTTTCTGATTGGCTTCTTTCATTCAGCATAATGTGTTTCAAGATACACCTGTGTTTCATGGTTGGATAATATTACATTAAATGGATATGCCACATTTTGGTTATCCACCAGCTGAGGGACATTTGGAGTGTTTTCAGTTTTGAGCTATTATACATAATACTGTTATGAGCATTCATGTACAAATGTGTACATGTGTAGACATGCTTTAAGTTGTCCTGCGTATGTTTCTGGGAGTGGAGTTGCTGGGTCAGATGGTAACTCTAGATTTAGCCTTTTGAGAAGCTGCTGAACTATTTTCCCAAGTGAGTGCATGATTTTACGTTTCCAATTTCACTACAACCTCACCAACACTTATTACCTGATTATAGACATCTTGATGAGACCTGGTGTGGTGCTGTAGGATCAGCACTGGATAGCTAGATAACTGCAAGGTTGACAGTTCAAATCCACCAATCACTCCTCAGAAACCCTATACAGGGGTTACTATAAGTTGGAACAGACTCAACAACACTTAACTACAACAATGGGTATAAAGTGGTATGTTTCTGAAGTTTTAATTTTATTGTGTAGTGTAGTGGTTACAATGGGGCTTCTAACCCCAAAGTCAGCAATTTGAAACTACCGGCTATTCCATGGGAGAAAGATTATGCTTTCTGCTCCCATAATGATTTACAGCCTCGGAAACCCTATACAAGATCACTCTGAATTAGAACTGGCTCCACAGCATATAATCAATGTCATTTGTTGTTGTTGTTAGGTGTCATCAAGTCGGTACCCACTCATAGCGACCTTATGCACAGCAGAACGAAACACTGCCTGATCCTGGGCCAACCTCACTACTGTTGCCACACTTGAGTCCATCGATGCTGCCACTTGGCTAATCCATCTTGTTGGGGATTTTCCTCTTTTTCTCTGTCCCTCCACCTTACCAAACATGAAATCCTTCTACAGTGACTGGTCCCTCCTAACAATATGTCCAAAGTATGAGAGATGAAGTTGGGCCATCTTGGCCTCCAAGCAGCACTTTGGCTACACTTCTTCCAAAACGGATCTATTGGTTCTTTTGGCAGCCCATGGCAACTTCAATACTCTCCCCCAACACCATAACTCAAAAGCATCAATTCTTCTAGAGTCTTCCTTATTCTCTCTCCAGCTTTCACATGCATATGAGGTTACTGAAAATACCATGGCTTGGGTCAGGCGCGCCTTAGTCCTCAAGCTGATATCTTTGCTCTTCAACACTTTAAAAAGGTCTTGTGCAGCAGATTTGCCTAATGCAATACATCGTTTGATTTCTTGATTGCTGCTTCCATAAGTGTTGATAGTTGATCCAAGAAGAATGAAGTCCTTGACAAGTTCAATCCTTTCTCCATTGATAAAAATGTTGTTTATTAGTCCAGTGCTGAGGATTTTTGTTTTCTTTACATTGAGATGTAGTCCATACCAAAGGCTGTGCTCTTTGATCTTCATCAGTAAATGTTTTAAGTCCTCTTCACTTTCAGCAAGCAAGGTTTTATCATCTGCATATCACAGGTTGTTAATGAGTCTTCCTCCAATCCTGATGTCATGTTTTTCTTCATAGAACCCAGCTTCTCGGATTATTTGCTCAGCATACATGTTGAATAAGCATGGTGAAAGAATACAACCCTGTCACACACCTTTCTTAATTTTAAAACATTCAGTGTTCCCATGTTCTGTTTGAACAACTGCCTCTTGGTCCAGGTACAGATTCCTCATGAGCACAATTATGTGTTCTGGAATACTCATACTTCACAATGTTGTCCAGAGCTTGTCATGATCCACACAATCGAAAGCCTTTGCATAGTCAATAAAGCACAGAATATCAGAATATCTTTCTGATATTCTCTACTTTCAGCCAAGATCCATCAGACATCAGCAATGATATTTCTCGTTCCATGGTCTCTTCTGAATCTGGCTTGAACCTCTGGAAGTCCTCTGTCAATGTATGGTTGCCGCCGTTTCTGTATTACTTGCATGGGATATTAAAGAGATTGTCCGATGATTTCTGCATTCCATTGGGTCACCTCTCTTTGGAATGGGCACAAATACGGATCTCTTCCAATCAGTCGGCCACATAGTTGTCTTCCAAATTTCTTGGCACAGATGAGTGAGTGCCTCTTGTGCTGCCTCATTTTCTTGAACGATTTCAATTTTTATTCCATCAATTCTTGGTAACTTGTTCTTTGTCAATTCCTTCAATGCACCTTGGCTCTTGATCATATGCTACCTCTTGAAACAGTTGAACATTAACCATTTCCTTTTGGTACAGTGACTCTGTGTATTCCTTCCATCTTCTCTTGATGTTTTCTGTATCATTCAATAATTTTCCCAGAGAATCTTTCAATAACGAAAGTTGAGGCTTGAATTTTTTTTCTTCAGTTCCCCCAGCTTGAGAAATGCTGAACATGTTCTTCTTTTTTTTGGTTTTCTGATTCCAGATCTTTGCACATTTTGTTGTAATATTTGGCTGCATCTTCTCGAGCTGATCTTTGAAATTCTCTGTTCAGCTTTGGACTTCCTCATTTCTTCCATTTGCTTTAGCATCTCTATGCTGGAGAGCAAATTTCAGTGTCTCCTCTGACATCCATTTTAACCTTTTCCTTCTTTTTTGTCTTTCTAATGACTTTTTGCTTTCTTCATGTATGATATCCTTGATGTCATCCCACAACTATTCTGGTCTTCAGTCTTTAGTGTTTAATGTATCAAATCTGTTCTTCAGATGATCTCTAAATTCAGGTGGTCATATTTTGGCTCTCGTGGACTTGTTTTCATTTTCTTCAGCTTCAGTTTGAATTTGCATATGAGTAATTGATGTTCTGTTCTGTAGTCTGCCCCTGGCCTTGTTTTCACTGATGATATGGAGCTTTTCCATCTTCTCTTTCCACAGATATAGTCAATTTGATTTCTATGTATTCCATCTGGTTAGGTACATGTGTGTAGTTGTCTCTTATGCTGTCTAAAGATGGTATTTGAAATGAACAAATAATTGATTTTGCAGCATTCTATCATTCGTTCTCCTGCATCATTTCTAACACCAAGGCCGTATTTTCCAACTACTCATCCTTCCTCTTTGCTCCCAACCTTTGCATTCCAATCACCAATAATGATCAATACATCTTGATTGCATGTTTGATCAATTTCAAATTGAAGAAGCTGGTAGAATTCTTCTATTTCATCCTCACTGGATTTAGTGGTTGGTACGTAAATTTGAATAATAGTGGTATTAACTGGGCTTTCCTGTAGGTGCATGGATATTATCCTATCACAGACAGCGTTGTATCTCATGACTGATCTGGATATGTTCTTTTTGACAATGAATGCAACACTATTCCTCTTCAATTTGTGATTTCCGGCATAATAAACCATGTGGTCATCATGGCTTATTGGCTAGTACCAGTTCGTTTCAGCTTACTAATGCCTAAGAAGTCAATGTTTGTGCATTCCATTTCATTTTTGACAACTTCCAATTTTCCTAGATTCATACTTCATACGTTCCATGTTCTGATTTTCAATGGATGTTTAGAGATCTTTCTCTTCATCTTGAGTTGTGCCCCATCAGTAATGAAAGTCCTGAGGGCTTTTCTCCCACAGGCTTTACTCCATTTGCATCATCTCAGTCAACTCTACTTTGAGGAGGCAGCTCTTCCCCAGTCGCATTTTGAGTGCCTTCTAACCTGAAGGGCTCATTTCCGGCACTATATCTGACAGTGTTTCTCTGCTATTCATAAGGTTTTCAGTGACTAAAGATTCAGAAGTAGTTTGTCACTCCTTCTTCCTAATCTGTCTTCATCTGGAAGCGCATCTGAAACCTGTCCACCGTGGGTGACCCTGCTGGTATTTAAAATACCGATGGCATAACTTTCAGAATCACAGCATCTCACAAGCCACCATAGTACGACAAACTGACAGACAAGTGGTGGGTCATAGCATGTATCAAGACTTTTATAGCTGAGTACTATTTATTAGATGAGTATTATTTCATTGTATGTGTGTAGTACATTTTGTTTATCCATTTATCTGTGGATGGACATGGGTCTTCTTATGGTTTTGATTAGCATTTTCCTAATGGCTAATGACGGTGCTCTGGTAGCATAGTGGTTATGAATTGGGCGGCATACCTCAAGGTCATCAGTTTGAAATTACCAGCTGTTCCGCGGGAGAAAGATGAGGCTTTCTGCTCCAGTAAAGATTTAGACCCTCGGAAACCCTGTACAGGGTCCTTATGAATCGGAACCGACTCCAGGGCACATAACAACAACAATAATGGCTAACGATGTTAAACATCTTTTCTTGTGTTCAGTTTCCTTTTGAGTTATTCTTCTCTCTAACTCCTCTGCCCCTGGCTGTTCAGGCCCCCACCATTTCTTCCCTGGTAACTGCATGGTTCCTGACTGGTCTTTCTTTCAATCATCCCCTAAGATGCAATTTTAGACCATACCATTTTCAACCTAAAACATTGCATGACTCAGAGCATGCACTTTGAATGCGATATTCAAGAGCCTTCTCTGCAGCCTAATTTTCTAAGTTCCATCTCCCTCTGTTCCCTCCTGCACAGCTGTGCCTTTGGCATGGCGTGCCTCTGCTTGCAATCCTCCCTTGAAGTGCTCATCGTCTGCGCTTCTTTTTCAAACCTAGCTCATATAAAGTCTCTTGTGTCAAGTCTTCCTAATACCTCCAGCCAGGGTCCTGAGACTGCACAACTCCAGAGAACCCCAACCTCATGATAATCTATGTCAGGAGTCAACAAACTACAATTCCCACCTGTTTTCATGAGATGCAATACACTAAGAATGAGTTCTACATTTTAAAATGATTTAAAATAACAAAACAGTAGATTGTTTCATGACAGGTGAAAATTATATGAAATTATAGTATCGGTGCCCATCAATAAAATTTTATTAGCGCACAGGCATGTTCGTTCCTTGGTGCTAGAACAGCAGTATTGAGTAGTTGTGACAGAGACAGTATGGTCTGCAGAGCCTAAAAGAATTGGTATCTTGCCCTGTACAGAAAAATGTGGTCAAACCCTGCTCTATGTGGAATGGCACTTCCTAATTGTACAGTGCACAACCTATAAATCTGAACTCCAGCAACTCTCCCTACAGGCTTCCCTAGAGGGCTCATCATACTTGCACTCTAGTACTTAAGATGTGGTGTAATTATTTGTCTTCTTCCCTCCCCAGATCTTGTGCTCCAAACTTGAGACTGGGTCTGAGTCTCATTCTCCTTTTTTATCTTCAGGGTATGGCCCAGAGTGGACTTCCATAAATGTTTGTTATTGGACAGAATCAAATATTTTCTGGATGCTGAAGATGAACTAATAAAATGCAATAAATACATCAAGGTTAATGTGACTCCTAAAAATAATGGTAGTACTAGTGGCAAAACTCTAGACCCATTGTTCCTTCACTTAAAAACAGTCCATAGTCCATAAATTAATCAATTTGAATCATTCTTCGCCCAGAAAAAATTGCTAATTGGCATGTTTTGTTAAATCAAATGAAAATACATGTGTTTGGCTTAAGATATTGGGGATGTTATAGCACCTCCAGATGTTATCAAGTAGAGATGGCTCAAGCTGCCCCAGATTTGGACTGGAGAGTCAAACTTCTGGAATGTAGTTCCAAATAGAGTAATTTCATGCAGTGAGGTTCATGTGGCCACAACCACAGAGAATTGAGCCAAGGCGAAGCCTGTACCGAGCTTGGTGGTGCAGTAGAATAAGAACTCTGAAACTATTTAGACTCAAGGAATGTTTGTGGAATGCAGGGGAAAGGCACCAGTCAATATTGGATGAAGGGTCATCTGACTTGTATCATCCCTGAAACAATCTATTCCAGTTGAGAACACAGGCCCAGAGTGCTGACGCCACTTACTGATACACACCCTGGAGGAAGTTGCAGTTATGTCCAGCCTCACTGCTCCCAGCCTGGAGCTCCGTCTTCTTGTTGTTGCTAGCTACTTTCCAGTCAGTTCTGACTCAGGGCGGCCTCGTGTGTGCAGAGTAGAGACCTCATGGGGTTTGTAAGGCTGTGACCTTTTGGAAGCAGATTGCCAGGGTTGTTTCAGAAGACAGAGTTTGAACCACCAACCTTTGGGCTAGTAGGTAAGCTCTTAACCATTTGTGCCACTCGTATTATCATCATTACTATTAGTTGCCACTGATTGGCTGTGACTCATAACAAACATATAATAGAATGAAATGCTTCTTGAGTGTGTCTACCATGGTGATATTGGTGTGCCGTGGAGTCAGTTTGACCCATAGTTACGGACCCTGTATAGTGTTTTGGGAGCTGTCAGTCTTTATGGTAGCAGAAAGTCTCATCTTTCTCCTGAAGAGTGACGGATATATTCAAACTGTTAACCTAGCAGTTATCAGCCCAGCTCATACCCCACCATGCTACCAGAGTGCCTTACCCCTATATTGTAGTTGTTGTTGATAAGGGCTGTCAAGTTGGTTCTGACCCATAGTGATCCTGTATCAGGTTTCCAAGGAGCAGCTGGTAAGCTTGAACTGCCAACTTTGCAGTCCAGCTCATTAACACACTACACCACATCAGGACCTTTAAGCATGTGATAAATACTCATCAAGGACTTGCTCTTCCAAGGGGGAACCTCAGGCCTTTTGTTGCTCTTGGTTTCTCTTTTTGTTCCTTAAAAACTTCTTTATTTCCCGGCAGGAGGGAAATTCTAAACTCTTAACAACGAATTGTCCTATGTGACCCCCAGCAGTTTCATCTCCCTTCAACATCCCCTTATCTCTCCAACTCTACTGCCTCATGGTAGCCAAATAAAACTTTAAAGTAACAACTAAGATTTATTTAGTGCAGGGGTGGGCAGAACATATGGCCCATGGGCTATATAAGGCTCTCAAAGTTATTTGGTCTGGCCTTACCAACACAATCAAAGTTTCAGCCAACACATTGTTATTGTTGTTGTTATTGTTAAGTGCTATCAAGTCAGTCCGACTCATAGCGACTCTGTATAGGATTTCCAAGGAGTGGCTGGCGAGTTTGAACCACCAAGTTTGCCGTGTCATATGGTGTCATACCAGAACTCCAATAAAGACATTGTTGTTGATGTTGTTCAGTGCCATTGAGTTGATTCCAACTCATAGTGAACCTATATAGGGTTTCCATGGAGCAGCTGATGGGTTTGAATTGCCAGCCTTGAGGCTAGCAGTCCAGTGTTTATTCTACCACACCACCAGGAGTTCATTAGGGGTGAGTTAGTTAAATGTTTGACCAAATATAGCAGACTGGTGCTGTAGATTCTGTGTTATGAACCACAAGGTCAGTAGTTCAAACCCACTAGCTGCTCCATGGAAACCCTATACAGGATTGCTATGAATCAGAACCAACTCGAAAGCACTTAACAACAAAAACAACAATAATTTTAAGTTGATAATTTTGTATGGTGCACGAATGATGCTATACATTTTGGCAGAAAAATGGTTCCCCACTCCTGGCTTGCTATGGATTGGAACTGACTCTACGGCACTCAACAACAACAACAACAACTCTTGATTTAGTGCTTGTTGTGTGTCAGCTACAGTTGTAAGCAATTTAGCCATATTATCTCATTTGATTTCTTATAGGAATTAATGGTGTGCAATTATTAGTCTCATTTCACAGAGGAAGAGACTAAATACAGGTTAAGTAACTGGCCTAAAGGTGCATACCCTTAGTTTTAAAAAATAAAAGTAAGAATGGTTGCAGGCTTCAAACTCATTCAGGACTCCTGCCCTGAGAACCTCATTGGGGACAGCCCTGGTAGAGGCCCTGAGCACACTTCAGCTGATTGGCTAATTTTATACTGCAGTTCCTATACCTTCTTGGGATTTCAGGCCACCACAGCTTCGCTTGCCCCAGTGACTCAGGCAGTGATGTTTCCCAGCACAAGGCTGTTTGCTGGCAATCTATGGGCATGATTAGGGAGGGATGCACCACTTTCAGATCCTAGTTCTGGCAGGTTACACCACCTCATTAAGAGCAAACATGGGCGTGAGGGGTTGAGAGAGGCTCTCGCTTTCTGTTTTTTGTACAGTTTGTATTGTTTGAAATATTTCCAGTGTGTGTGTACTACTTTATTGAGCCCTGGTGGTGCAGTGGTTAAGTACTGGTCTGCTAACCAAGAGACCAGTGGTTCCAACCAACCAGCTGCTCTGCGGGAGAACATTGTGGCTGTCTGCTTCAGTAAAGATGACAGGCTTGGAAACCCTCTGGGGCTGTTTGTACTCTGTGTTACAAAGTCTCTATGAGTCACTTTCAGTGGCAGTGGAGATGTACTACTTTTACAAATTCCTAGGTGTGACCAATCTGCTGAGGGCCAATTCTGTGTCCTGAGGAAGAAGCCACAGCCCTAAAGGGGAGCAGGAGGAGATGTGTGTCCAAAGGAGGACATGTGATTCAGAAGCACCAAACCAAGCACCACACCAGTTGTCTTCCAGTTAGTTCCAACTCTGATGAAGATCAAAGAAGATCAAAGACCACACACTTCAGTATGGGTTGCATCTCAATGTAAACAAAACAAAGCAAAAAGTCTCCTCACCACTGGACCAATAGATAACATCTAGTATGGAGAAAAGATTGAAGTTTTCAAAGACCTCATTTTGCTTGGCTTCACAATCAACACTCATGGAAGCAGCTGTCAAGAAATCAAACAGTATATGCCATTTAGGCACATCTGCTGCACAAGACCTCTATAAAGTGTTCAAGAGCAAAGACGTCAGTTTGAGGACTAAGGTGCGCCTGACTTATGCCATAGTATTTTCAATAGCCTCATAATCATGTGAAAATTGAAAAATGAATAAGGAAGACCATAGAAAAATTGATGCATTTGAATTATGGTGTTGGAGAAAACTATTGAAAGTGCCATGGATTTACCAGAAGAGCAAACAAATCTGTGTTAGATGAAGTACCACCAGAATGCTTCTGAGAAACCAGATGACAAGACTTCGTCTCTCATACTTCAGACATAGTATCATAAGGGACCAGTCCCTGGAGAAGGACAACATGCTTGGTAAAGTGGAGAGTCAGCAAAAAAAAAGTGGATTGGCACAGTGGCAGCAGCAACAGTCTCAAGTTGTGAGGGTGGCACAGGACAAGGCCAAGTTTTGTTCTGTTGTGCAGAGGGTTGCTATGAGTTGGAGCTGGCTCAACAGTGGTGTGGTGCTGTAAGATAAGCACTGGACTGCTAACTGAAAGGCTGGTGGTTCAAACTCATCAGTCACTCCTTGGAAATCTTATATAGGGTCAGTATGAGTCAGAACTGACTTGATGGAACTTAACAAAAACAACAACACATGCTCAGGAATTGTTCTCCATATAATTCTTGAACTGCCCTCAGGCATACTGTAAGCTTCTTATCAACTTCTTAAGAATGCCAAACATAGCTTTTGATTTTTACCCTGCCTGCTTCCCCAATCTTTGCTGTTGTTGTTAAGTGCCATAGAGTCAGTTCTGATTCATGGTGACTCTGTATAGGGTTCCCAAGGAGCAGCTGTTATGTTTGACCTTGTGGTTCAAACTGACTTTTTCCATCCAGTACCATACCAGGACTTCTTCCCACTCTTAACTCTATAAATGGCATCCCTGGGGCTCCAGTCAGGCACTTGAGTCTCCCTCGCCTTCCCTACCCAATCCACCAGCTAACCCTATGGATTCCATCTCCAGACTATCATTTCTTCTCACCCTCATGGCTCTAGCCCAAGCACTCCTTCTGAGGATCACCTCCAGCCTCTAACTGGTCTCCTGACACCACTCGGGCACGCCTCCAATCCATCTGGGACTTAAAAGCCAGAATTATCTCACTTAAACACAAATTGTTGTTGTTGTTAAGTGCCATTCAGTCGGTTTGACTCATAGCGACCCTGTACAGGGTTTCTGAAGAGCAGTTGATGGGTTTGAACTGCCAACTTTGTGGTTCACAGTCCAGTGCTGATCTGATAGCACCACACCAGGGATTCAAATACAAATTAGGTCTAGTTATTCAATTGTATGAAGTCTTGCATGGCTATACTATAAGTTATACTATACCCATAAGTTAAAATTGTTGTTGTTGTTTTAAGTGCTTTCGAGTCCATTATGACTCATAGGAACCCTGTGCGTGTTTCTGAGGAGCGACTGGTGGGTTTGAACTGCTGACTTTGTAATTAGCAATCCAGTGCTTATCCTACAGCATCACATAGAAACTGTAAAATGAACTGCATGATTGTTCCCACCTCACCCCCTCCTGTTTCCCCACATGCTTGTCCCTGTCCATGAGCATGTTTATTGACACTGTCATGCTTCTCTGTCTTTGCACATACTGTTGCCCCCGGATCTAGATTTCTTCACAGGAATCAACTCCTTTCCTATCGCCTGTTATTAGATGCCACTTATCTACCATGGGGGACCATGATGGTATTTGAAATAACAGTGGCAGAGCTTTCTGCATTTGATAACAACATGTAAGACACCATAGTGTGATGTCTATGCAGGGTCAAGTGGATACCATTTTGGGAGAAGGTAGGGGACAGAATAGCCACCTGTCTGTCAGTCTGTCATACTACAGTGTCTATACCATGGATTTCAAAACCAGCAGGGTCACCCATGGCAGATAAGTTTCAGCAGAGCTTCCAGACTAAGACAGACTAGGAAGAAAGGCCTGGTGATTTAATTCTGAAAATCAGTCAATAAAAACTCTATGTATCATAACAGAATAAAGATTTACAGCCTTGGAAGCCCTGTCACTGTGAGCCAGAACCAAGTCAAAGGCTGTAGGCTTTTGGTTGGTTATACTTACTAGTAGGAAAATCAACATTTCAGTTCTACACCAAACCCACTCCTACTCATTGATCAGTCTATTAATTCCACATAAGCCTGAGAAGTCATCTGGCTGATTTAAGAAAAACAAAACCGAGGGGGAAAAACAAAACCCTAAATCAACAAGTTAACCACAAAACTAGGGAATACCATTTGACATCTCTTAAAGGAATTTAGTGGATTCTTGGTGTGGCACTGTATGATAATCCCTGGACTGCTAACTGAAAGGTCTGCAGTTCAAACCCACTAGCCACTCCTTGGAAACCATATACAAGGTTGGCACTGATACAACAGCACTTAACAACAGCAGCAAAAGGAATTCAGGAAACAGTGCCACACAGAGTGGGGTAACTTGGCAAAGTTCTCAGCATATTTTAGGAAAGTAATTCCAGTTCATAGGCTAGTGGGGGTGGTAAGAGCCCTACCGTTCACTATCTGACAATAAAGTCACAAAGGCACGATTGTGAGGTCCCATGTTGAGCAGTGTGAGAAGGCCTTTCCCCTGATTCATTATTCTGGTCTATGGCCCTTATTATTAGAAGTGTGTGAAACTAAGAAAGCAGGGATGTTAACTAACCCTTAGAGCGGCCTCTCTGCCATCCCACCTTTTCTTACCAGCTCATTTTGGCTGCCACACATGTATTTTGATCTGTTTGTTCCTGAACTCAACTCTTACATAGATTGTTGTAGACAAAAACATGAATCGCTTTATTCCAGTAAACCCATATTTAAAGACTGGTGGGCAAGACAAGCAGTTGTAAGACAGTTTGAGTGTACTGTTTAGGGGTAGGAAATTTTCTGAACAGAACCAAGTTGCTTTGATTTCTAAGAAACAATTAGTTTCTAAGAATGGTGCCACAGTATCTTCACTCTGACTGCCTACCTTTCCAGAAAAGATCTTTCCATCAGCAGCACTTCCTGATGAGGCATCCATATGCGTAGGCACACATCTGTCATTAGCTTTTAAAAAGTACACAGGGACGTCACAGAATTCTTGTGTGGAGGCCAAGGAAGGGCAGGGTTAAAGGAGGAGATTTCTGACCTGCCCTGTTGTAAACTCAAGGAGCAGAACCCGTTTCCTGGGTGTCACCCATCCCTGAGTTCTGACAGATCTGGAGGAATAACTCCTTTGTTGGTCCTTCAGAGTCAGTGGCACAGGAATGCTGAGGCAGGATTGGGCTGAGAAGGAATCCAGATAGTTTGCAGCTTCTTTGGAGTATTAAACAAGTATGTGCCATGACCTTTGTCCTAGTTCTGCTTTGTTGATGCAAGTTAGGTAATGAGTATATTGAACAGCCCCGGTTGACTCATAGAAGTGATAAAAAGCCCTTTCTCTTTGCACTAACGTGCAGATTATGGGACTTGAATCCACTTTGGGGAAAATCATGTATAAAGTCAATTTAGAGTATTTCAAACCACCTCAAATGTCTTTTCTGGCAAGATCCTCAGAAGTTCTCTTTAACAAACAGGTTTGTCTGTTTTAGTAAAACAGGGGGAAAAAGAAGTGTGGTGCTGTGGGTTAATGCACTGGACTGCAAAGTCAGCTAGAACCACAAGGTTGGTGGTTCAAGCTCACCAACCACTCCTCTGAAACCCTATATAGGGGTCACTATGGGTCGGAATTGACTTGGCAGCACTTGACAACAACAGGATTATATGGGAGACCCTGTGTTGTTAAGTGTCAGTTCCAAATCATAACAATCCTATATAGGATTTCATAGGTGAGCAGTCCAGTGCTTACTCCAACAGCACCTCACCAGGATTATGAGGATTATAAAGTGAGGCCCTAGGTTGTACAACCAAAACGTTGGAGGTTCAAGTCCAACCACAGGCTCCTCAGAAGAAAGGCCTGGAAAACAACTTCTAAAACTGTTAAAACAACTTTAGCTGTTAAAAGTGCTTCAAAGCACAGTTCTACTCCAACACACATGGGGTCACCAGGAGCAGGAACTGACTCCCTGGCAGCCGATAAGAATTGTTGCCCAATCTTAAGGATTTCAAATCAAACAGAAGATTAGGATTTATTAAGAGCAGATCTGAGAACATAGTAGTCCTTCTAGCTCTAATATTGTAAAATTACAAAATCTCAGAGATCTGTACCCCTAAAACATGTTCAGTAAAGTAAGAGTGAAACCAACACACCAGAAGTGACTTTAGAATTCATTCAAATTAAAAGATTTTTACTTTTACTTTTACTTTGCTGAGTTCATATTTTGAAACTGGAAGGCCAGAGAAGGACTCGCTTAAGGATTCCTCCTGGAAACAGTTCTGCTCCTCAAGGCTCTCAGACTAGGGAAAAGGGTGTTGCAGGCTCCTGAGCCGGCCAATTCCCCACATGCCTTCCTGTGTCCTGCTCCCTCTCCCCTTCTGTAAGTTCCTTTCCTTCCTTATGATTTTGGTCTCCAAAACAGCTTCGTCTGTCACCCTTTCATGACCTTCTTTCTCTAATTAGAAACTTGATCTAACATACCTGTATACACACATGCATAGCCAACCTTGTCCAGATTTCTTAGGGATTCAAGACCCTCCCCAATCTGACTTCACCCTACATATGTTGTTGTTAGGTGCCATCGAGTCAGTACTGACCCATAGCGACCTTATGCACAGCAGAACAAAACACTGTCCGATCCTGGGCCAACCTCACTATTGTTGCCATGCTTGAGTACATTGATGCTGCTACTTGGCCAATCCAATTCATTGGGGATTTTCCTCTTTTTCTCTGACCCTCCACCTTACCAAACATGATATCCTTCTCCAGGGACTGCTCCTCCTGACAATATGTCCAAAGTATGAGAGACGAAGTTTAGCCATCTTGGCCTTTAAGGAGCACTCTGGCTGCACTTCTTCCAAAACAGATTTATTGGTTCTTTTGGCAGCTCATGTCACTTTCAACATTCTCCGCCAATACCATAACTCAAATGCATCAATTCTTCTATGGTCTTCCTTATTCACTGTCCAGATTTCGCATGCATATGAGGTTACTGAAAATACCATGGCTTGGGTCAGGCACACCTTAGTCTTCAAGCTGACATCTTTGCTCTTCAACACTTTAAAAAGGTCTTGTACAGCAGATTTGCTTAATGCAATACGTTGTCTGATCTCTTAACTGCTGCTTCGGTGAAGTTGTCCTTGACAACTTCAATCTTTTCTCCATTGATAAGAATGTTGTTTATTGGTCCAGTGGTGAGGATTTTTGTTTTCTTTACATTGAGAT
>NW_006408722.1:3896570-3907852 GCF_000296735.1 Chrysochloris asiatica | reverse complement strand
TAATAGTGGTATTAACTGGTCTTCCCTGTAGGTGCATGGATATTATCCTATCACAGACAGCATTGTACCTCATGACTGATCTGGATATGTTCTTTTTGATGATGAATGCAACGCCATTCCTCTTCAATTTGTCATTCCCAGCATAGTAAAACATGTGGTTGTCAGGTTCAAAATGGCCAATGCCCGTCCATTTCAGCTCACTAATGCCTAAGATATAGATATTTATGCATTCCATTTCATTTTTGACAACTTTCAATTTTCCCAGATTCACACTTTGTACATTCCATGTTCTGATTTTCAATGGAGGTTTACAGCTGTTTCTCGTCATTTTGTGTTGTGCCCCATCAGCAAATGAAGGTCCTGCGGGCTTTTTTCCCACAAGCTTTACTCCATTCACTCTACATATCTAGATTTATCTCCCTTCTTTCCCCTCTTTGATCCTCCAACATGACCCCTACAAATTGACATCCACTGTCCAGTCTTCTCCCATCTTCTATTGCCAAGGTTCAATGCTGCCTTCTCCTCAGAGACATGACCCGCACTCTGAAGTCCTACCTCTTCTATGGGATGTCTCGCCTCTGCTTTTACTTCAACTATTTGGGTAAAAGTCACTTCCTAAAGAGATGACAAATTACTTAAGAGGAGAAGTGAGATCTCAGAGTTTTTTATTCCCCATTGACCTTAGTGTAAAGAGCTCTGGGAGCATAGTGGTTATGAGTTGGGCTATTAATCTCAAGGTCAGTGGTTCAAAACTACCAACTATTCCACGGGAGAAAGATGAGGCTTTCTGCTTCTGTAAAGATTTACAGCCTTGGAAATCCCATATAGGGTTGCTATGAGCCAGAACCGACTCCATGAAACTGATCTTAATATGGATAGAAACACAATGTTTTTTTTTTTGAATAAGTGAATGGTTCCATTTTTTAAGAATTTCCCCCTTTTTTTTTCCTTCAACCCAGTTATTGATTTTTCCCCATACAAAGTAAACTAATTTCTTTATAGGCGTCTGTGGGTGGTGCAAAGTGTTTATGCCCTTGTGTGCTAACTGGAAGGTTGGAGGTTTGAGTCCACCCAGAGTCATCTTGGAAGAAAGGCTTAGAGATCTACTTTAGAAAAATCAAGCACTGAAAACCCTATGAAGCACTGGAGACCCTATAAAGTTATACACTGAGTTGGAGTTGACTCTAACTCTATCGGGGACTGGCCTTGACATAGGGGTTCAGTTCACGAGGAGGAGATACCTGGCGGCGATAGAGATAGCAAAAGAGACACAGAGACGCAAAGAGAGAGACAAAGAGACACTCCGAAACCAGAGTGAATGCTGGACTGGCATCAGGCAGATCCTGCATTGCAAACTTCTCAGCCACGAAGGCCGTAATATCCTGCATAGTAAACATCTTAGCTAAACAGGCAGTATGGTTGCAATGCTGAACTGTGCCCCCTGCATGCTGTAATGCACGCCTTGCCAGTCGTAATGCACGCAGTGCCCTCACTGCCTGCAATGCCAGCAAAAAGCACCTGAATTCTTTCTGCGCCTTCCTTTTATTTAGGGGAGGTACTTTACACAAAGCTAGGAGGGACTAAGACAAGGTACAGCTGTTAATCTTATTTTTCCAGAGATTCAGGCAACTTTACATCATACTTTGCAGGTTCGAATCTCACAACCGCAACTTGGTTTCTCATGCTTAATTAACATACCTTTTAGCACCTAGCCTCAAATGGAGGGAGGAAAGGGAGGATTGGGAGGATTCCCATTGTGTCGGCTGCCCAGCCCAGGTTCTTCAGGAAAAGAGGCACCTGGGTGAATGGGCTACACCTGGGAACACTTTAGGGAGGGCATTCCTATTGTCCTTGGAACAGACCAGGGAGCCACCCAATTTACTTTGAATGAATTCTCTGAGGGAAGAACTTTGCCTGTTTGGAATTTTACAGTCTTGGCTTTTAGTAAAATATTACGTTTATCTGTGGATATCAAGGGCTCCATGTATGAAATTAATAAATATAACTGGATACTAAGATGAAAAATAATTTGTTATTAACTGCCAGGTGGCTAGATTTGTTCCTCAGAGCCTGCGACCTGTAACACTCGGGCCCATAGGGCCTCGAACTTCTGACCATGCCTTCACGGTCTGCAACACAACTCGCATATAACTTTATGCTGGATTTAATCTCTCTATATAAAATAGGCCCCTGATAGCATAGTGGTTGCACATTGAGCTGGTAACTACAAGGTCAGCAGTTCGAATCTATCAGTTGCTCTGTGGGAAAAAGATGAGGCATTCTGCTCCCGTAGAGATTTGCTGCCTTGGAAACCCTATACAGGGTCACTATGAGTCATAACTGACTCGATGACATACCACCACCATGTTGTTGTTTGTTGTTAGTGCTGTTGAATCATTCTGACTCATCGCGACCCTGTACAGGGTTTCTGAGGAGCAGCTGCCAGCCCTGTGGTTCACAGTCCAGTGCTTATCCTACAGTGCCACATCAGGAGGTCAGGGGTAGTATGAGAGGAAACTAATATCTGAAAAGTTGACTGTTGTTGTTAAGTGCCATCAATTCATAGGAACCCTATATAGGGGCTCCCGAGGAGTGGATGTTGTTGTTGTTGTCAGGTGCCATCGAGTCAGAACCGACTCATAGCGACTCCATGCACAGCAGAACGAAACAATGCTCGATCCTGGGCCAACCTCACCACCGCTGCTACCTCCGAGTCCATCAATGATGCCACCTGGCCGATCCATCTCGTTGGAGGTCTTCCTCTTTTTCTCTGACCCTCCACCCTACCCAGCATGACATCCTTCTCCAACGATTGTTTCCTCCGGACTACATGTCCAAAGTAGGAGAGACGAAGCTTAGCCATCCTGGCCTCCAAGGAGCACTCTGGCTGCACTTCTTCCAAAACAGATCTATTGGTTCTTTTGGCAGTCCATGGCACCCTCAGTATTCTCCTCCAACACCACAACTCAAAGGCATCAATTCTTCTACGATCCTCTTTATTCACTGTCCAGCTTTCGCATCCATATGAGGCTATTGAAAACACAATGGCCTGGGTCAGGCGCACCCTAGTCCTCAAGCTGACATCTCTGCTCTTCAATACTTTAAAAAGTTCCTGTGCAGCAGATTTGCCCAGTGCAATACGTCGTCTGATCTCTTGACTGCTACTTCCGCGAGTGTTGATAGTTGATCCAAGAAGAATGAAGTCCTTGACAACTTCAATCCTTTCTCCATTGATAAGAATGTTGTTTATTGGTCCAGTGGTGAGGATTTTTGTTTTCTTGACATTGAGATGCAATCCATATCGAAGGCTGTGCTCTTTAATCTTCATAAGTAAATATTTCAAGTCCTCTTCACTTTCAGCGATCAAGGTTGTATCATCCGCATATCGCAGGTTGTTAATGAGTCTTCCTCCAATCCTGATGCCACGTTTTTCCTCATAGAACCCAGCTTCTCGTATTATTTGCTCAGCATACAGGTTGAACAAGTATGGTGAAAGAATACAACCCTGTCTCACACCTTTCCCAATTTTAAAACTTTCAGTGTTCCCATGTTCTGTTCGAACAACTGCTTCTTGGTCTAGGTACAGATTTCTTAGAAGTACAATTAAGTGTTCTGGAATACTCATACTTCTCAATGTTGTCCATAGCTTGTCATGATCCACACAATCGAAAGCCTTTGCGTAGTCAATAAAGGGGATAGGGGATTTGAATTGCCAACTTTGTGGTTAGCAGCATAGTGTTTATCCTACAGTGCCACACCAGGACTCTAAAAGGCTTATAGGCCCTGAAATTTTCTTTCTTTCTTTATGTTTGATACTAGAACTTATTTTTACCATTACAGTGAATTGGTTCTTATCTTCAGCATTTAAAAATCTTTTTATTAGGAAGTCATAACAGCAAATTGTAAAATACTATTATTCACAAGTATATAATATAGAAGCAGAAGCCCCTCACCCTAGGCTGCTCTGTCAAGACCATGGGAAAGCAGTGCCCTGGAGCTTACTAAATCCATGAGGTGGCACCAGCAATGTTAACCAACACAAATGCACATGCAATAGTACAAGGGGCCAGATAAACCTCACTCTTTTTCCTTTTTTCTGAGGATAGTCTTGAAAACTTGGCAACATCTTTGTAGTGCAAGGCTGATATTCGTTGCCAAGCTCATGAGGTTTTCTTTTGTTCCCTTGTATAGTGTTATGACAACTTCTAAATAGACTCTAGAAATAGTATGGACTCCAGGGGCGCTGTAATCCTGTGCTGTCACTGGTAGCTGGGTGACGCGAAATTGTGTCACCTGAAGCAAGTTTGGCTGTGGGTGTCAAGAACTGTGAAGGGTTTCAGATTCTACCTTATTTGCAAGCTAGATAGTGAACCTGCCATTGTTTCATGGATGCTGGCAGAAGACATAACACACCTGGGTTGGAAACAAAAGATTTTCTTACACTCTGCTGTAGCAGTAATCCTCCACATTTCTTATGTCAGTTCCCCAATTTCAATGCCCACAGAGTGATACAAGGGGAACTCCTGCAATCTTGGGTGGGTTACAGGAGAGGAACCTTGATACTGGTAGTGCTGGTGGTTGTGTGTCACTGAGTCAGTTCTGACACATAATGACCCTGTGTCGGATTTCTGAGGCTGTAAATCTTTACGGCAGCAAATAGCCTCATCTTTCTCTTGCAGAGTGGCTGGTAGATTCAAACTACTGATCTTGCAGCCTTGGTACTAGGGAATCCACATAATTTATAATGGGCAGTAAGCATACCTGCCCTTTTATCTCAAGCAAGACACTATCTCTGTTTCCCAAGGTGATACGTATACCAACACTGGAGGGAGGCACTACAAATCTTTCCGATGCCTGTTCACTATAAAAGCATTCTTGAAGACGGTCTGTAATAGTTGGTGCTTATGTTCCATGCAAGAGGAGCATGAAGAATTGTCTCCCAAAGGCAGGTTCTAGCTTTGCTGATACTTTGGGTTAACCAACAAGGACAGGAACCAACAATTGGCAGCAAATTCAACTAAATCCATTATTTACTTTGTGCTTCTTGGTTGGAGAAGTTTGTGGTTAGAAAAATAAATAAATAAACAAGCTAAAAGTGTTCTCTGTAGAGCTGACCAATAAGCTAAGATCTGAATCATTTAGTCACATGAAGATCTGGTGTAAGAAGAGGTAGACAAGGGCCAGGTAACAGGACTTTGTAAGTCAAGGTCATGAGGCTGCATTTTATTCTACTGTGGTGAGGACCCATTGGAAAGTTTAAAGCAGGACCCTAGGTTACACGACAGAAATGAAAATACAGCTGTTCACAGGAACACCTCCTTGTTCTACTGCCTAAGACTTTGGATCTTCCATGTAAGTAAAGGGAGCATACAGCCCAAACCAGTTAAAAACCTAGTTTCCAGTGAGCCCTCATGGAGAAGCAGGAAACTGTGGCCTCAGGCTCAGTCTAAAAGTAGATGATGATACATTTACACTAACAGAATGGGCATTCAGATGACAGTTGTGGAACAGAATGAGTTGACTTGACATCAAAACCTCAATTCCTAGAGTATGGGTTTTGAGCTACGGAGCATACATTGTGGTTGTTGTTGTTGTTGTTAAGTGCCATCGAGTTAGTTCCAACCCATAGCAACCCTGTAGAAGTTTTCCAAGGAGCAGTTCAAACCAACCTGCAGTTCAGCATATTAAACCACAGTGCCAAATCAGGACTCCATGGACCATATATAGTCCTAGGGAAATGACACTTTGTTTCATCAAAGAGCAACAGTATAGTTGCAACGTATAAGGCAATCTGGTTTCCTATCCACCTCACTGTGTGGCCACTGAAGAGATACTTAGCCTCTCAGTCTGACCATACTCTGTAAAATAGGGATAATAATGGTACCTACTTCAGGGAATAGGAGTCCTGGTATGGCACTGTGGATTAATGCGCCAGAATGCAAAGTTGTTTCATCTGCAACGTTGGTGGTTCAAGTTCACCAGCTGCTCCTCAGAAACCTCGGAAAATACAGGGTCGCTGTGGGTCGGAACCAACTCGACGGCAACAACTTCACAGAATTATAATGAGGGTCAGAGGAGCTTGTAAAGAGCTCAGCATGGTTCAACCCATGTTTGCAGACAAATTAAGAGACTGAGGGCCCAGAGAACAAGGTTGTTGGAAAATATAGACCATAAAATGGAAATTGAAAGCATAGACTCATGGGGAGGGCAGATGGCTTCATCTGTCACTCCTACCAAGTTTGTCAGGGCTGGCAACTTGAAATAGAAGGCGGTGAAGAATAAGAAGTGAGAGAAAAACAGAGTGCTGAGAAAGGACTGCGGATCCAGCTGATCTCAGTGGGAAGGCTGGCTACACACTGGCCCACCTGTAGTTGGGCAGGTTACACCTCCTGAACTTGCTATCCTAGTGTACAAAATGGGGAAAACAGTATGCCTACTAAAGTTGCGAAGAAGTTCTGGCAGAGTAATCGTTACAAGTTGGGCTGCTAACCTCAAGGTCAGCAGTTCAAAACTACCAGCTGTTCCATGGGAGAAAGATGAGACTTCCTGCCCCATAAAGATTTACTGTCTCAGAAATCCTATAACAGGGTCGCTATGAGTCAGAACTGACTCCACAGCACATAACCACCACCACCACCATTAGAGTTGCAAGTTTAAATGAGTTCATATGAAGCACCTCACCTGGTAGATTTCAAAGAACTACTCAGTCTTACTAGAACTTTTGTGTGCGTGTTGGGACAGGGGCAGGGAGAGGACTTTTATACACACACAGAATTAGAGGTAAAAAGAGTTTGTGAGACAGGACCTTCACTTCACTGGTGGGGCAACGCAGAGATCTTGGAGGCCAGGGCTTAGTGGTGGTTTCCAGCTCCCAGGACTTCATCTGAGATCCCGGTCTAGGGAAGGAGTTGGAGAAACCTAATCCTGGTGGGAGTTGCCTGCACTCCCCTGGAAGGCCTGCATCAAATAGTTTAATGGATTCTTCTGTAGCTTATATCCTTATATTGACTTTGAGGCTCTTGGTGCTTGCCCATTCCCATTGCCACAACAGCAGCTCCTAAAGGGTGCCAGATGCACAACTTCCTACCTTGTTCCTTAATACCCAGAAGATAAAAAAATTTGAGCATAAAGATGCTAAACTCTTTCCAAGGGGAGAAAAAGAAAAAGAACCCACAAATAAACACTCTAATTCATAAACTCTTAAAATCCCACACAAATATTTGAAAGCTGCTGAGTCAAAGATTTGCTTAACAAGATGCCTAGCTAGACTTTTGCTTCAGTCTCTTTATGGCCTTCAGGTCTTGCAATAATGGTGCTTGCAATGCTAGATGAAGGGATGCTAGAAATCTGACACATGCATGGTACCAAGTTTTCTGGTTCATAGGCAAGGGCTCAATTCTTCACTATATGAAGAGATCTCACCTTTCTGAGTAAAAAAAATTGGCAATTCACTGGAGATTGAACATGCAAATCTAGTTTTACATAGATATCTTGTACTTTTTTGTTAAACAAACCCAATATTGTTCTTCTTGTGCTCAGAAAACCACTTTGGTTGACAAAGTCCCATAAAACAAAGGGGATCGAGGAATTCTCTACAAGTCGGCATCTTATCATTCTAGAATCTCTTAAAAATAACCCTAACACACTGATTTCTGGTTTTTCATTTCTAGTCTCTTCTCATCCTAAAACATCCCTTCAAGGACCCTAAAAAGTGTAAAATAGAAGGAAACAAGAAATGGACACATGTTCTAAGGAAGTTGCCCCAGACAGAATGGAGACAGAAGATAATTTCTTCAATGGTATGTGTGAAGGTTCTAGAGAATAGCACCAACACACAGCCCTGGTCACAAAGATGGCCTCCATGCAACCATGTGTTCTATTAATCCCAGCAACATCACAGGCAAAACAGATACATTGTTTGTACATCACCAATCAGTTTGGGACTACCTTTTGGATTTTGGAGTTAAGTCTTATGCTTCTCCTATTGTCTACCATAACCTACCTTTCTTCTTTTCGTCTTTCAATTACCTTTGTATCTGCTTTGGGAAACTCAAAGATATAGATGTTACAATCCCTGTACAATTTAGCTATGGAAACAAGACATGTGACCATTGGAAAGAGAACAAAAATGAAAGGATACTGGGCAAAATGTGACCCAGTTGTTTTTAGACGCCATCAAGTTATTTCCTATTCATAGTGACCTTGTGCACAACAGAAAGAAACACTGCCTGGCCTTGCAACACCCTCTCAATTGTTGTTATGTTGGAGTCCAGTGTTGCTGCCACTGTGTCAGTCCATCTTGTTAAGGATCTTCCTCTTTTTTTGTTGACCTTCCACTTTCCTAAGCATGATGTCCTTCTCTGGAGAATGATTCCTCCATCAAAATTAAGAAAGACAAAGTTTTGCCATCTTCACTATCTATAATTCTTTGTTTTTTCTTCTGGCAGTCCATGGTAGTTTTCAAATTCTTTACCAGCACCATAATTCAAATGCATTGATTCTTCTACAGTCTTCCTATGCAGTGCCCAACTTGTGTTCCCGGTCTCTATCTACCAATAAAGGGATAATGATCCTGAGGTCAGTCACAACAAAGTTGGAAAGATTTTCTGAAAATGTGTTCTTTGTATTGACTCTAAAAAGAAATGAAGAGGGTCGGCGGGCAGGAAGGTGGCATTCCTGGTAGGGAAGGCAACAAGGTCTAAAGGAGGAATAAGGGGCTGAGAATTAGATCTGGAGGACAGGTACATCCCAACTGTATTGAAGTGAGGTTTGTTTGGGGAATGGTCTAGTATCTTCAAAGGCATGTTGCAGTTCTAACAGTGTATGGTTAGTCACATGTGAGTATTATACACTTGAAGTGTTTTAACTAATTTAAATTTAAATATTTACATATGATTGAGTGACCACCATATTGGACAGCACAGTTCTAGATTTTCTCATGACTGGCCCTTTTGCAATAGTCTAATCTCAACTCAGTCACCTTCTAGGAAAAGCTGTTTCTTAGAATTACCACCCATGGTAGGTAGAAGAATGGCCCCCTAAGGATGTCTGTATCTTAAACCCTAGAATCTGTGAGTTTGTTATACCATAAAGCAACAGGGAATAAAAATTGCAGATGGATTTAAGTTTCTAATCAGCCAACCTTGAGTTGGAGAGGTTATCCTGGATTATCTGGGTGAGCCTAATGCAATCACATGACTCCTTAAAAGTAGAAGAAACGGTGGGTAAGAAGAAGAGATCAGACAGAAGAAGGAGGAGAGATGTGAAGTGTGAGAGGAACTTGCATTACCTTTTTTGACTTTGAAGATGAAGGAGGAAGTCACAAGTCAAGAAAAGTGGTTGATCCCTAGAAGCTGAGAATAGCTCTCAGCTGACAGCCAACAAGGAAACAGGGATCTCAGCCCTACATCTAAAAGGGCTTTGACTCATAGCGACTTTTTGCAAAACAGAAGGAAACACTGCCAAGTCCTATGTCAACCTCACAATCGTTGTTACACTTGAGCTCATTGCTGCTGCCACTGTGTCAATCTACCTTGTTGGAAGTCTTCCTCTTTTTCAATGACGCTCCACTTTACCAAGCATAATGTACTTCTCCAGGGACTGGTCCCTCCTGATAATATGTCTGAGGTATAAGAGATGAAGTCTCATCATCCTGGTTTCTAAGGAGCATTCTGACTGTACTTCTTCCAACACAGATTTGTTTGCTTTTTTTGGTGCTCTGTGGCACTTTTAATATTCTCCTTCAACACCATAACTCTAATGCATTGATGCTTCTATGGTGTTCCTTATTCACTGTCCAACTTTCACAGCACATGAGGCTATTGAAAATACTATGGCTTGGGTCAGGCACACCTTAGTCCTCAAACTGACATTTTTGCTCTGGAACACTTTAAAGAGGTCTTGTGCAGCAGATTTACCTTTGTTGTTGTTAAGTGTCGTGGAGTTGGTTCTGACTCATAGCAACCCTATATAGGTTTTCCAAGGAGCAGTTGGTGAGTTTGAACCACTGGCCTTAAGGTTCAAAACCAACCTTACCGTCCAGTACTTCATCTCACAGTGTCACAGCCCTGTGGTCACCTTGATTTTAGTCTGTTAAGACCTGTACCAGACTTCTGACTTACACAATTGTAAGACAAAAATTTTGTGTTGTGTTGAGCCACTGAGTTTGTGATCATTTGTTGTGGCAGTACTCGGAAACCATTCTTAGACAACTCTGGCCCTCCTTTGGTCATTTCCCTAGTGGCTGAGAGTCCAAGGGCCAAGAAGAGATGTCCACTTGGAGCCTGGAACCCCCTTCTAGACCACTCTTCAGCTACCCAGCATCTTAGAATCCCTGTTCAATGATTCTGGGCCTACTTTTAGGATCTGTGTCCACCTCCTTCCTGCTCTGTTCTCCAGAGGAAGGATAGCACACCAGATGAACATATCCTTAGGCCAAGGGACACCTGTTAGGGAGAGGAGGACAGCCAGAGCGGAGACACTGGACTTCAGTTCATGCAAATCTGTTTGACGTGCAGGACAGAGCAGGGTGGAGGAGGGTGGGAAGAGGAGGCCAGGATGTCACTGAGCACCCAACAAACTGGCTCTATTTGTTTACCATGTTCCAGCCTGGAGCTCTGGGAAATTTGCAAATTTTAAGATCAATTCTTCCAGGTCTTTATGAGGATATATTTGCAAGGTAGGTGACTAGAACATATTTCTTTAGTAGTTTGTTAACTTGTTTTATACCTTTTAACTATTTGTCTATAAGATCTGGGGCCTCTATTCATACATGTGGTCTGGCCCCACAGTGTTAGGGACAGGCCAATTTCTCCCAGCACCTGTAAGAGTACTTCTGTCTCTTCCATCATCTTGTTGTATTTTCTCTAAAACATCTATAACTATTGGGAATTATCTCATTTAGGTACTTGCTTGTTTAATTGCTATCTTTCCCATCAAAATGTAAACTTTGGGGAGCAGATCTGTCTTGCTCAATGCTGTATTGACAGTGTATAGGTCAGTAGGTGTTCAATTGATTCTTGTTGGATGAGTGGACAGGCAGATGCATAGAAGAGGAAGAGTCTTGCAGTTGGGCAAAGATACATTTTGAATGAGGAATTTGGATATGCAGTTCTTTTGTGAGCTCTGCATCGACTGGCTGTAATTTCTTCTCTGGAGATTAGAATAGAGATTCCTAAGGTCCTTGGACGCAGAATGCATCAAGAAAAGATGGAAGGAATACACAGAGTCATTGTACCAAAAGGAAATGGTTAATGTTCAACCATTTCAAGAGATACCATATG
>NW_006408722.1:3892077-3895175 GCF_000296735.1 Chrysochloris asiatica | reverse complement strand
CCCAGGATCGAGCATTGTTTCGTTCTGCTGTGCATGGGGTCGCTATGAGTCGGTTCCGACTCGATGGCACCTGACAACAACAACAACAACAAGGTCCTTGGAGAGGCATTGGTAGCTCAGCTGTAGAATGTTTCTCCTTTAACTTTTTATTGTGGTTTGGGTGAAAGTTTGCACAGCAAATCATCAGTTTTTACATTCAACAATTCAGACACATATTTGACTCATGTCATCACTGCAGTCCCCACAATGTAAGATCACTTATTCCACCTCTTTCCTGTTTCCGTTCTTCTTTCTTTTCTACTCCTTCTGAACATTTTCCTTAGATAAATCCTGTCCTTTTGTTCCCCTTATCGAACTATCTATTGTTTAGCTGAAAATTTAGCCACGGAGTGAATTCAGTTCCAGACCTGAAGTTGTGACTAAGGGTCATAGTCTCAGAAGTTCCACCAGTCTCTAGTCTAACCAGTAAGTGTTTTTTTGTTGTTGTTATTTGTTTTTTGTTTTTTTTTTTCCTATGATTTTGAGTTCTGTGTGACTAAGGGTCATAGTCTCAGAGGTTCCACCAGTCTCTAGTGTAACCAGTAAGTGTGGTCTTTTTTTTTTTTTTTTTATGATTTTGTGTTCTGTTAGTGGTAGGATTCTTGCCTTCTGTGTGGGATACCCAGGTTTGATTCCTGGCCAACACATCTCATGCACAGTCACCCCATCTGTCAGTGGAGGTTTGTGTGTTGCTATGTGGCTACAAATCGGGTTGCGAACTGCAAGGTCAGCAGTTCAAAACTACCAGCTGCTCCATGGGAGAAAGATTAGGCTTTCTGCTCCCATAAAGATTTACAGTCTTGAAAACGCTGTGCAGGGTCGCTATGAGTCGGAACCGACTCCACTGCACATAACCACCACTACCACCATGATGCTGGATAGGTTTAAGCAGAACTTCCCAACTAAGATGCACTAGGAAGAAAGGACTAGACTGGCAATTTATTTCTGAAAATCAACCAATGAAAACTCTGTGAATCACAGCAGTTTGATCCCTATCCAATCTAGGGGATGGCACAGGATCCAACAATATTTCATTCCACTGTACATGAGGTTCCCATGAGTGGGGGGCCCTACTCAACAAAAGCTAAGAACAGCAGGATCCATTTAGGTTTTACATTTCTAGGACCTTCTTGGAAAACAGAAACACTGCTGGTTCTTGTTTAGGAGGCTTCGTCTTATTTATGTGTATCAAATGTCCCCAAAACTTAGCAGCTTAAAACAGCAAACATTTATTATTTTACAGCTTCCGTGGGTCAGGAATTAGAAGTGGCTAGGCTGGGTAATTTGGTCTGCAGTTGACTGGGGCTGAAAAATCAGCTTCTAAGACACTTTGCTCATGTGCCTGTTGGCAAGCAGCCTTCAATCTTCCCTGGTTGTTGGTAACAAATCTTGGTTGCTCATATCATGGACTTCTCCATAAAACAGTTGAGTTCCCTCAAGCCAAGGTAACTGGATTCCCTGGAGAGAGTTATCCAAGAGAGAAAAAGATAGAGATGGAGAGGCACAATGCCTTTTTAACTGTCTCAGAAATGACACACATAACTAAGTTGACCCACACTTGAAAGCAAACAAGTTGCTATCAAGCTGATTCTGAAACACATGAAACAACCTCATGTGTTTCAGAGTAGAACTGCACTCCATAGCATTTTCAATGGCTGTGATCATTTGGAAATAGATTGCCAGCCCTTTCTTCCAAGGTATCTCTGACTGGGTTAGAAGCTAGCTCTTACCCATTTGCATCACCCAACAACTTCATCCACACTCTAGAGAAGGGATAGATGTTAAAGAATATGTGGAGATATTTTTTAACCACCATATTGACCACATTTGCAAAATCTAAACTCCACCTGCTCTGGGTACCACCCCTCCCGCTTCTCTTGGCGTTTTAAGTCATTCATTTCTCATTCTCTCTACTTCACCTCTCTTTCTCGACTAGTTCATTTTCTCTAGCACAGCAGATTTTGCCATCATTTGCTAATTTCTATATAAAGTGTTTCTTTGTTTTGAATATAAAACACTTAATTGATTTTAAAATAATATGAAGTAATAAGAGTACTGATAATTTCTAGGTCTGGAAAATATTCTGACAGTGCTACAAGAATAACCTAAGTTTGGGCAACACAGCAATAAATGTTTCTAGTTCACAAAGCACTATGATCTGGTTCAACCTATCTGGCTAGTTAGATCTCCCCCAACACTCCATCTAGAATACACCTTCATCTTCATTAAAATCACATCCTCATTAAAATCACATCAATAGTGGCACTTAGTGATCATTAAAGAGGAAGACACCAACAAGATGAATTGACATGGTGGCAGTAACAATGGGCTCAAACATAACAACAATTGTGAGGATGGTACAGGACCTGACAGTGTTTCATTCTATTCTGTATAGGGTTACTGTGATTCAGAACCAACTTGTTGTTTTTGTTAGGTGGCATCAAGTTGGTACCGACCCATACTGAACTTATGCACAGCAGAACAAAACACTGTCCAATCCTGGGCAACCTCACTACTGTTGCCATACTTGAGTCTATTGATGCTGCCATTTGGCCAATTCATCTCATTGGGGGTTTTCCTTTTTTTCTCTGACCCTCCACCTTACCAAACATGATATCCTTCTCCAGCAACTGGTCCCTGCTGACAATATGTTCAAAGTAAAAGAGATGAAGTTTGGCCACCTTGGCCTACAAGGAGCACTCTGGCTGCACTTCTCCAAATTGGATCTATTGGTTCTTTTGGCAGCAGATGGCACTTTTAATATTCTCCCCCAACCCCATAACTCAAAAGTATCAATTCTTCTACGGTCCTCCTTATTCACTGTCCAGCTTTCGAATGCATATGAGGTTACTGAAAATACCATAGCTTGGGTCAGGTGCACCTTAGTCCTCAAACTGACAGCTTTGCTCTTCAACACTTTAAAAAGGTCTTGTGAGTAGATTTTCCTAACGTAATACATCATTTGATTTCTTGACTGCTGCTTCCGTGAGTGTTGATAGTTGATCCAAGAAGAATGAAGTCCTTGACAACTTCAATCTTTTCTCCATTATAAGAATGTT
>NW_006408722.1:3881198-3891607 GCF_000296735.1 Chrysochloris asiatica | reverse complement strand
TTTCAGCCAAGACCCATCAGACATCAGCAATGATATCACTCATTCCACGGTCTCTTCTGAATCCGGTTTGAATCTCTGGAAGTTCTCTGTCAATGTATGATTGTAGCCATTTCTGTATTACCTTTAGTAAAACTTCACTCACATGAGATATTAAAGAGATTATCCGATGATTTCCTAGTCTGTCTTCATCTGGAAGCTCATCTGAAACCTTTCCATCATGGGTGATCCTGCTGGTATTTACAATAAGGGTGGCTTAGCTTTCAGAATCACAGTAACTCACAAGCCACCACAGTACGACAAACTGACAGATGATTGGTGGACACAGGTACCACACACAAAAAAACAACCAAACTCACTGCTATTGAGTCGGTTCTGACTCATAGCGACCCTGTATAGGGTTTCTGAGACTGTAAATCTTTATGGGAGCAGAAAACCTCACCTTTCTCTGGAGTGGCTGGTGAATTTGAAATACTGACCTTGGTGGTGCTTATCCTACAGCCCCACCAGAGCTCCAACAAGCTATCGTTGAGGGGACATGCCATCTGTTGGGAGTATGGAGGAATCATCAGTTAACAGAAATGGTCTTTGCTGTTACTGTTAGATGCCACCTAGTTGGTTCATTCCAAAGAGAGGTGACCCAACAGAATACGGAAATCATTGGACAATATCTTTGATGTCGCATCCAAGTAAAGTTTTACTAAAGGTAATACAGAAATGGCTACAACCATACATTGACAGAGAACTTCCAGAGGTTCAAGCTGGATTCAGAAAAGTCTGTGGAATGAGGGATATCATTGCTGATGTCCAAAGGATCTTGGCTGAAAGCAGAGAATATCAGAAAGATGTTTACCTGTGCTTTATTGACTACACAAAGGCTTTCGATTGTGTGGATCATGACTAGCTATGGACAACATTGTGAAGTATGAGTATTCCAGAACACTTAATTGTGCTCATGAGGAATCTGTACCTGGACCAAGAGGCAGTTGTTCAAACAGAACTTGGAAACACTGAGTGGTTTAAAATGAGGAAAGGTGTGTGACAAGGTTGTATTCTTTCACCTTACTTATTCAACCTGTATGCTGAGCAAATAATCTGAGAAGCTGGGTTATATGAAGAAAAACATGACATCAGGATTGGAGGAAGACTCATTAACAACCTGTGATATGCAGATGACACAACCTTGCTTGCTGAAAATGAAGAGGACTTAGAATATTTACTGATGAAGATCAAAGAGCACAGCCTTCAGTATGGATTATATCTCAATGTAAAGAAAACAAAAATCCTCACCACTGGACTAATAAACAACATTATTATTAATAGAGAAAAAATTGAAGTTGTCAAAGACTTCATTCTTCTTGGATCAACTATCAACACTCACGGAAGCAGCGGTCAAGAAATCAAATGATGTATTACGTTAGGAAAATCTACTCACAAGACCTTTTTAAAGTGTTAAAGAGCAAAGATGTCGGTTTGAGGACTAAGGTGCACCTGACCCAAGCCATGGTATTTTCAGTATCCTTATATGCATGTGAAAGCTGGACAGTGAATAAGGAAGACCATTGAAGAATTGATGCTTTTGAGTTCTGGGGTTGGAGGAGAATATTGAAAGTGCCATGGGCTGCCAAAAGAACCAATAAATCCATGTTGGAAGAAGCACAGCCAGAGTGCTCCTTGGAGGTCAAGATGGCCAAACTTTGTCTCTCATACTTCAGGCATATTGTCAGCAGGGACCAGTTGCTGGAGAAGGATATCATGTTTGGTAAGGTGGAGGGTCAAAGAAAAAGAGGAAGACCCTTGATGAGATGGATTGGCCAAGTGACAGCATTGATGGATTCAAGCGTGGCAACAGTAACGAGGTTGCCCAGGATAGGGCAGTGTTTCGCTCTGCTGTGCATAAGGTCACTATGAGTGGGTACCGACTCAATGGCACTTAACAATAACAACAACAACCTGTGTAATGTGTCTATTTATCTTACTGAAAATTAATTTCTTAAGGTTAAAACAAAACCATCACCATAGCATGGAATCTGACTCATGGCTACCCCATATGATGCAGAACAGAACTGTTCCACAGGGCTTTCTTTACAGCTGTTGGGTGGGTTCAAACGGCCAGTCACAGACCTTTTCCTGAGATCAGGGACCTCATTTTGCCTGTAATTCTGTAGTGCCTGGCACATAGCAAACACTCAGAAGGCATTTGCTGAATTTTGTTTATTTGAATTGAAAATCAGATCTGACATTACTTGGCTGCAGTATGAGTGTCCTAATGGAGTAGGAAGAGGTTAACTAGTAGAAAGTGTAGTAAATGGGTCTAGAGCATGGGGAGGCTGTGGAGGGAAGGCCACACTTATAAGGCTTGGCTGAAGAAGAATCAGGTTTGGTCTATGAGGTTGCTTGGCTGATCTATCATAGATACAAATAGGAAGCAGGTCTGAATAGAGAGGAAAGTAGGACTTCGTAGAGCTTCCCAGACATCTGAGAGGCTAAGCATAAACCATACAGTGAAGCTGGCCTCAGGAGAGCCAGATTCTGAGTGGAGGCCTCCTGATACACATCATGCCCCAGTTCCACAGAGTGAATCAGACACTGATTCAATGCTCAATCGGCCTCAATCACAAGCCTCATCTCACAGGTTTGAGAACAGAGGAGCTTTGTCATTCCTTTGAGGGAATCGCTGCCACTTGTCTTCCAGGCTCAAAGCAGCTCCCCCTGCCCCATCTAAGCCCCAATGAGATGGCAATGTCAACTGCTCCGATTACCAGGTTTTATTAGGTAAGGAGGACCGATTAAGCAACAGTGGCCCAAATAATCTTAGTGGTACAGACACTATTTTTCAAAGCCAGAGGAAGTCTTGCCAAGTTAAAGGATGTCAGTATAAGATACTAGGAATATCAGTTTCCTTCTCTCTGGCAGTGGGCAACATTAATTAAACGTCTGTGAAGTGCTTGGAAATGTTAAGCTGTTAAGAATTATTGTTCTGTGTAATAGGGAATAGAGTTCTTGGCTCATTGAATCTGTAATGTTTTAAGTCTGAGCACTGTTTTCAGGATACCTTTGAGATTTTTATTAGAAGAAAGAAGAGACATTTGTCTATGAATACACATGCTGGAGTCAGTTGAGTTAATTATCAATGTTTCTTTTGATTAAGAAATGATCTAGGAAGAAGCTATTTCCTTATTGATTACCAAAGGGACACTTACTAATATAATAATCAGTTTCTTAAATGTAAAATGTGAGCAGCCAGGCATTTGCTTTCATTCAGTAAGATCAAAGGAATAAAAGTTATGGGATTCATAGCTTTTATGAAATTCAAACGTGGAATTCAATCAACTTTAGTGGCCATTTCTTGCCAAAGCAATGCAAACATCCTTCTGCCTCTACTTACTCAGCAGATTTACCCAGGGACATTTTGCTGTGTTTTGTGATATTTGAAGGAGTGTCATCCTCAGTGGAACCTCACTTGTCTCCAACAAACAGCGACTGAGGCTTTAATGCCTTCTTTTTGCTCCTGTCTTTGTGTTATTTCCTCTTGCTGCTCTAACAGTTTACAGGTGGTCCCCAACTCATGATGGACATTCATTCCGATGACTCCATTGTAAATTGGTCCTGATAGAAGTCAAAGACCTTCATTTAAAAAAAAAGTTTTCATTATTGTTGCCTTTTAGATATTATCAATATCTTTATATATCAAATTTGTATTTGTCTTTGGGAGAGTTGGAAATATTACATATAAAATTACTGATGTATTTTAAGACATAAAAAATCCCAAACCAAACACATTGCCATTGAGTCAGTTCTGACTCACATCGATCCTATATAGAATTTCCTAGACTGTAAATCTTTATGAGCGCACACAGCCTCATCTTTCTCCCATGGAGCAGCTAGTAGATTTGAACCACTAACTATGCAGTTAAAAGTCCACTGCTTATAAAAAAAACACACAAATCATGAAAATTTATTACTCTAACAGTGAAGAACAGATGGGCAATGTTGGCATTTTGTCAGTTGTGGTGATAACTCCACTTGTGGAAGGTTCTGGATCATCTGGATTACCCCTGGAAACAATGATGGCACTTGTAGTTAGAAAATTAGTGAGCATTATCTGTATGGTCCTTTTGTTTTTCTTCATATATGAGGGGGCTTAAAAAAATTAGCAGAAAAATTCCAGTATATTTTAATTCCATTTTTCCACAAACTTTTTGGAGCCCCCTGCATTTCATAGCAACATTTCATATTCCCCAAACCTACCTGTCAACTTCAGTAAAGCAAGCAGCATTTGGTTCCATGTTTTCAAGCAAAGGAAGCCTCTGATTTAGTTTAGAAAAACTTCAGCTTGTCTTTTCACTGTAAAATTTCCAATGATAAGATTCACAAACAAAACAACAGATAATAAAGTTAGTGTGGTTTGCTGTAGCTGCAATACATCATAGGTTGGGAACTACATGTACCTCTAACTTAGTGGCTTAAACAACACAAATGCATTAAGCTGACAGTTACTGAGATCAGAAGACAAAAACCGGTCTCAGTAGGCTGGAGTCATTAGCAGGACTGCTTCTTTCTCCAAATTCCAGGGGGAAGGTTTTTTGTTTTGTTTTGTTTGCCTTTGTCAACTCTTTGAGGCCACTCACAATTTTGGTTTGTGACCCCTTCCTCCATCTTCAAAACCATCTTCAAAACCTTTACATCTCTCTCTCATTCTCTGGTCCCTGTGTTTGCCATCTCACCTTCTACTATGACTGAGACTCTTTTCCTTGGAGCTCACGTGGATAATTAAGACAATTTACCATCGCAAGAACCTTAATTTGCTCAGTCTACAAAGTCCCTTGTGCCATGTAAGGTAACGTGTTCACAGAGTCAGGGGGTTAGGATGTGAGCCCTGGGGAGGAGGATGTTACCCTGTACACCGTAGTCTCCATCTTCCACCTCTCCTCCTGTTCTTTCTGCCTCCTCAAGCCAGGCCCTGTTCTAAATGAGTTCCATGAGTGTTGACTCATTTAATCTTCGTAATCATCCTAGAAGAGAAGAGTATTTTTGTAAATGAGGAAACTAAGGCAAACAGGTTAAATTACTTGCCTGCTCTTGTTAAGTGCCATCGAGTTAATTCCCACTCATAGTGATCCTGTATAGGGTTTCTGAGGCTGGAAATCTTTGAAGGAATAGAAAGGTTCATCTCTCTCATGGAGCAGCTGGTGGGCTCAAACCACTGACATTGTGGTTAGCAGTCCACTGCTCTCATTCTACAGAGCCACAGCGCTCATTTGATGCCTTGCTGTTGTTAAGTACCATCAAGTCGGTTCCAACTCATAGCGATCCTGTATAGGGTTTCCGAGGAGCGACTGGTGGGTTTGAACTACCGACCTTGCAGTTCAAACTGACCTTGTAGTCCAGTGCTTACCCTACAGTGCCACACCAGAACTCCATTTGTTGCCTAGGGTCACTAATTTAGACCTAGGCTTGATGGCTACAAACCCTGCATTCTTACTCAAAGAACCTATAAACTTTACTTCTGTCCTTAAATATCTTTTAATGGTCATTTTTATGTTTAATTATAAAAGCAGCATAGTATTTTTGTTGTGTAACACTGAGTTAGTTTTGACTCATGGTGGTGGTGGTGTGCCGTGTAGTCGGTTCCGACTTATAGCGACCCCGCATAGGGTTTCCAGGTTGTAAATCTTTATGGGAGTAGAAAGCCTCATCTTTCTCCCACAGAACAGCTGGTAGTTTCGAACTGCTAACCTTGAAGTTCGCAGCCAGACGCATAACCACTACTCATAGTGATGCTAAATAGGGTTTCTGAGAACAGCTGGTGGGTTTGAACTGCCAACCTTGCGGTTACCACTCCAGTATTTATCCTAGGAGCTCTGGTAGCATAGTAGTCACTGGCTAACCTCAAGATCAGCAGTTTGAAATGCCAGCCGTTCTGAGGGAGCCTTCTGCTCCCATAAAGATTTATAGCCTCAGAACCCCTATGCTGGGTCACTATGAGTCGGAACCGACTCCATGGCACACCACTACCACAACCACCATAGGGAATTGGGAGGCTGCTGTCCAGATAATAGAAACTATCTTTTTGTTAATTCTTTTTAAATTCTTAAAATAAAAACCTTGAATTAAAAAATGCTCATAAAGGACATTGGCAAATTCGTATGTAAATCCATGTAGCTTGGTAAACCTAAATTGAATTGAAAAACACAGGTGTGGAAGAACTAGCAAAGGCTTTGGAGGCAGGATATAGGTTATGAGTGGTACAAACAGCTTACTCTTCACTACTAACCTAAAGGTTGGCAGTTTGAACCCATCCATTGGTGCTGGGGAAGAAAGGTCTGGCTGTCCTTAGACGGTAGCTAAGAATACTATGGGGAGCAGTTCTACTCTATAACACATGGGGCCATATGTGTCAGAAGGGATTCTACAGTAACAGGTTTGGTTTGGGTTTTCTGAAGCCAGGCAGTCCTGTATGTTAAGTTCCTCTCTGCTACTTAATAGTGTGTGCCTGTGGAAAAGTTACATATCCTCATCTGTAAAATGGGGATAATCATCTCACTAAAGTCATTTGTTATTAGGTTAAAATTCTAACCCAAAAACATAAGTACATATTATGAATAAAATAGCTTAAGTTATGAGATACAACCTCAAGAATGCGCAACAAATGCTCATCCTCCATTATACTTTGGAAAGAAGAGCAAACATCTGCAATGAAGAACAATATGTAAAAAACAATGAACAAAAATGTATAAAGGAAAATTCAAAGCAATTCTTTAGACAACCAGCGCTTTAAGGACATGGTCCTTGTCTGCGATTTTCTCATCTAGCCAACAACAATGTGAAGTGCTCTCTATGTGCCAGTAACTGTGCTGGGTCTAGATGGGACTCCACGGTGAACATGAGATATGGCCTTGCCTTCAAGGAGTTGAGTGTATTCTAGGGTCAGAGAAAAAGAGGAAGACCCCCAGCAAGATGGATTAGCATCAATGGGCTCATGCGTGGCAACAATTGTGAGGTTGGCTCAGGATCGGGCAATGTTTTGTTCTGTTATGCGTAAGGTTGCTATGAGTTGGTACTGACTCAATGGCACCTAACAACAGCATAGAATGTAACAAGAGCTCAATAATGATTGGATTTTAAAATCGTTAAATTCTGATAGCTATTAAGATTCAGATTAATGGAATAAGCATCAGAATTGATTAGAGGTCCTTATCAAAAACAGCATTGGGAGCAGGGATTGTACTAGACGTGTACTATCTGCAACTTGTTGACTCAAGATTGATAATGGAAAGTAATTATTATTAATATCACCTCCCCGCCCCCAGACCAGCAGGTATCTAAACACCTAAATGATTTTCCAACTTGTTACAAAATTTTGTATCTAACATATAACCTTTTGCTGAAACAATATGATTATTGCCAAGGACAACTATATAGACAAATGAATTTCCTGTAACTTTGAAAGACTTTCTGCAGCGAGTTTCAGTTCTATTCTTGGATATTCATGTTGCACGAGAGGGCTTCAAAATGTTCATGGGACAAATATGTAAAGGTTTGACAGAGGATATTTGTACATGGGTATGTACCTTTGCTGCAAAGATGCCTATGATTGTGGTGGAGCCTACAGGGGCAAAATGAGGAAAATTTCTTAGAGATTACCAAACATCTTAAGACAATGAGTTGCTGGGCCTAGGGGCTCAGGATCATAGTCTGAGGGGACACCATGGTTAATTGGCATAATGTAGTCCACAAAAACAATGTTGGTGAGTAATGTCTGGGATCTTAAAAGCTCATGAATGACCATCTAGGTGCAACAATTTCTCTCTCCATGTATGAAAGAAAGAAAAGTGATAGAAATAGAAGATGCTTGGAGTCAATTAGTCCAAATGACCAATGGAACGTGTAGTAACCAAGACTTTGAACCACAAGAACTGGTGCCTGGGTCCCACTAACAACTGCTCTGAAAGGGATCACATTAGAAGGTCCCAGATAGAGTGGGAGAAAATGTAAAATAAAGTTCAAAATTATGAAAAATACACTGGGCTTACTGGTCAGAAAGAAACTGGAGGAACCTCAGACTACGGCCCTGGACCACTCTTCAGGTCTGGAATGGAACTCACCCCTCATGACCCAGTATTCAGTAGATAGGTAGATAGGGGACAACAACCCTAGTAAGGTCTGCTCATCATTCAAGATCAAGAGGGCAACATTTACTTAGGAACAAAGTTGAGAATGGATTGGAAGGGCAGTGGAAGATAAATAAGAAACACAGGAAAGAAGAGAGATAATTGTTATCACATGGAAGGGATTACAATCATTGAGATAAAACAAAGTGCATGATTTGTTGAATGTAAAACTGACAATCTTCTCTGTAAATCTTCACTCAATTCACAATAAAAAGTTTCAAAAAGCTTTACTGGTCAGATAGAGAATGGTGAAACCCAGGACTATGGTCTTTGGTCACCCTTCAGATCTGGAACTCAGTTTTCAGTCAAGCAACAAGAAAGTATATAGGGGGAGCAACAGCACTAGTGAGGTACATATACCACAGGTCATCCATTCTAGATCAAAATTCAGAAGTAATGTTACATTGTTACATTGAGGAAATTGCAATTATTAAGATGAAACCAAGTATATAGTTTGTTGGTGATCAAAATGATGGTCTTCTGTAAACTTTCACTGAATTCAAAATTAAAACTTAAAAAAAAAAAAAAAAAGGTTCGTGGAAAATTTCCATTATATTTTCATTCCATTTTCTGTGAACATTTTGAAGCCTTCTTATTTCCAACTTCTTCCTGTCATGTTTTGCAGAATTTATTTTTTGTTGCTGTTTTAGACATTCTGCAACCGGACATTAAGCTAGTAGTAACAGGTGTGTCCAATAAAGAAAAGACGCTGTTGATTCTGTGCTCTAGGCCTGTCTGGCATGTTGGGGACCTGCTTTTCTTTGAAATAGGGACGGGAATCTATTTGGGAGGGAGAAGTACCTATCAATTTCAGGCCAAGAAAGACTCTCTGTTTGGCTGACAGCAGAGCTATGCTTAGAAGTGAAGGTTAAGATGTCTTCACAGCTATCCACCTAAAGTAAATGATAATTGGATATTCCTGGTCTGACATCATGGGTGATGTTTTAACAGCAATGGTTTTCTGGGCAGAATATTCCTATGGCTGCCAGGAAACAAGCACAACCCAGCCTGACCCAGGAGTGATCTTATGCACTGATCTGTTGTAAAACAATGCATTGACGCTAAAACATTTGGAAATTATCTGCACAGTTTTAACTGGTTTTGCCAACATTGACAGAATTATTTGGGATTGCTTTTTAATCTAAACAAAGAACAATCTGCTTTGATGATATAAAGACAGCCAATGAGCCTTAAATGGCAGATACCTCTTCATCAATTGAATCACTGAACTAGTGGAGACACGTGGAATAGAAATGTGAAAAAAGGCCTCCCCAAAACTGAGGTATTGCTGAGACCCACACAGAAAGTGACCAATAAGAGCAGAAGCAAGACAAGGACTTAAGAAAAGCAGGATTTGTGTGTTAGGGAAAAGGCAGTGATGATTGGGAGGGGGAAGGATCATGCTAAGTGAAATGAAGGCTTTGATCATTTGGGAGAAGGTTTCTACAGCATTTGTCTGAGAGCAGTGGGAATTTAGTGGGAGGATACCAAACTGGAGAGTCAGTGCTCTTCATGGACAGCCACCACGAATTTGTCAGTGGAGGTTTCTGTTGCTGGTGTGATGCTAAAGAGGTTTCAGCAGAGCTTCCAGAACGGTATGAACTGGGAAGAAAGGCCTGGTGATCTACTTTCAAAAGTCAGCCAGAGAAATTGCAAAGGTCAGATCCCAAACTGCTCAAGGCAATGGTCCAGGACTGGATGGCCTACTGGTCTGTTGGGCAGGAGTTAGGTGCTGACTCGCTGGCAGCTAATAACAAAGATAATAGTGTACTAGAAAGGCAATATGGAGTTTAAAAACAAAGAAAATATATATACATCTCTATATATTTGTGTGTTTATATGAGGAGGCTTTAAAAAGCTCATGGAAATTGTCATTATCTTTTCATTTCATTTTTCCATGAAGCTTTTTAAAACCTCCTTGTGAATGTAAGTATATATGGAGTCCTGGTATGGCGCTGTAGGATAATGCACTGATTGAACCAAAAGTTTGGTTTGAACTGCAAGGTCAGAGGTTCAAACTGACCAGCTGCTCCTTGGAAACCCTATACAGATTCTTACTGGTTCCAACTCATAGCGACCCTGTATAGTTTCCAAGGAGCAGCTGGTGAGTTTGAACTGCCGACTTTACAGTTAGTAGTACAGTGCTTATCCTATAAACAGTACCACATCAGGACTCTCTCTCTCCATATGCCTATCTATCTATATATATAACAACAACAACAACAACTATATATATAT
>NW_006408722.1:3872775-3881098 GCF_000296735.1 Chrysochloris asiatica | reverse complement strand
GGTGGTGGGTGGTGGTGGTTATGTACTGTGGAGTTGGTTCTGACTCATAGCAACCCTGTATAGGGTTTCCTAGGCTATAAATCTTCAGGGGAGCAGAAAGTCTCATCTTTTTCCAGTGTAACTGTTGGTAGTTTCAAACTGCTGACCTTGAGATTAGCTGCCAACTCAAGATCACTACACTACCAGAGTAGTTAACAGCAACAACAACAGTATATAAATAAATATATATATATATATTTGTTGTTAAGTGCTGTCGAGTCTGTTGCTACTTGAAGTGACCCAGCCACCTGCCACTCCTTGGAATCCCTATACAGGATCGCCGTGAGTCAAGACCGAGACCACAACATTTAAAAATATGTATTTAATTTGTGTTTCTTAAATCAAATAGCTTAGTGTATCCAAAGATCTGGCTAGATAGATGTGTCTGTATGTCCTTAATTTATGGAACAGTGTGTAAAAATAGTCATGTAAAATAATATGGGTGAGGAAACAAATTTGTGTGTAAGTATATACTTTTAGAGGATTCCCATGTGAAAGATATAATTGTAAGTGATATCTAATTTTAAAAACATGATTCATTTGTTAAAAATTAAGAACCAAATCAGTAAATCAAAACTCTATTTATTCCTCTTATTCCTACTTCATCTTTAATAAAATCTCACCAATGAGTTGATATTTGACCTATATAAATAACAAGTTAAGAAAAATTAACATAAAACCCCCAAATGTAGATATTGCCATCATTGTCTGCTTTATTCATATGTAGAAAAGAGGAAACGAAACCATTTGCTAGCATTGGAGCATTAGCCACGGATTGCTGTTAAGTGCCATAAAGTCAGTTCTGATCCATAGCAACCCTCTACAGGGTTTCCGAGGAACAGCTAGTGAGCTTGAACCACTGACCTTGTGGTTCAAACTGACTTTGCAGTCCAGTGCATTAACCCACAGTGCTACCCCAGGACTCCTTATTATGGATTAGCCATAGGAATAGCCCTGAATATTCTGTTGGAATAGATGAAGTTTCCATTTGATGTGATTAGAGGATGTGACCTGAAAATATTTATCCTTCATCCTGAAATTCGATCAATTAGCACATTACACCCATTCTTCACTTATCAACATGGTGAGGTTCCAAAGACCAGGTCATTATGTGAAAATCATGGTTATGTGAAAATGGGTCACAAAATGCCTACATCATTAAAACACTGACAAAATTACATCATTACCTAATTGACAAACCACTGAGAATCATGGTCCAGACAAGTTGGAACATAATTCCAGCCAGCATTACTCTCACCTTAGTGTTCATTACTGTCAGATGCATGTCATTAATTCACAAAACAGTCAAATAGCAGATTGTTTACTAATGTGGTAAATGGGAAATGCTGGATAACAAGATAGTTGATAAGTGAGGAGTAGGCGTATTTGGTGCTGTAGGATCAGCACTAGATGGCAAGGTCTGTTTGAAAAGCAAGGTCAGCGGTTCAATCCCCCAGCTGCTCTTTGTAAACCCTATACAGGGTTCCTATGAGTTTGAACCAACTCGATGGTACTTAACAATGACAACATACAGTTTACAAAATGCTTTTGTATAGATTAACTGCCTTGGAAGTAGAATTGCTGTTCTATTCAGAAAGAGCCATTTAATTATCCCACAGGGGATCTATTTTCCTCCTAATGTCTAAAAGGTCTTGTAGTGGTATTGTCTCCTACCTATAGCTATCCATCAGCCATACTTCAGTAGGATTTAAAAAATCAGATCGAGCCCCTCTAAATCTAGTTAATGTTGTTGTGAGATATTGAGTCACTTCCAACTTTTATTGACCTTGTGCAAGCAGAATGGAACAGTGCCTGATCTTGTACCATCCTCATAATCATTCCTACTTCATCTTTAATAAAATCAATGTTTGAACTCATTGTTGCAGCCACTGGGTCTTTCTCTTTTTCATGACCCTCAACCAAGTATGATCTTCTCCAGGGACTAGTCCCTCCTTGATAGCATGCCCAAGTATCTGAGATGATAGCTCACCATCCTCACTTTTAAAAAGCATTTTGGCTATATATCTTCAAAGACAGATTCGTCATGCACTTCTCTGGCAGTCCATGGTATATTCAGTATTTGTTGCCAACACCATAATTCAAATGCATCAATTCTTCAGCCTTCCTTACTCATTTTCCAGCATTTGTATGCAGATGAGGCAAATGAAAACAGCAGGGTTTGGGTCAGGCACACCCTTAGTCTTCAGAGTGACATCTTTGCTTTGAGCAAACACTTTAAAGAGGTTGTCTGCAACAGATCTGCCCAGTGCAACAGTTGCTTGATTTCTTGGCTGCTGCTTCTGTGGGCATTGATTGTGGATCCAAGCAAAATAAAATCCTTGATAACTTCAATCTTTTTTTCTGTTTTTCATAATGCTGATTATTATTCCAGCAGTAAGGATTTTTGTTTTCTTTATGTTGAGGTGTAATCCACACTAAATGCTGTAGTATTTGATTTGTATCAGTAAGTGCTTCAAGTCTTCTTTGTTTTCAACAAGCAAAATGGTGTCATCTACATATCACAGGTTGTTAATGAGTCTTACTCCAATCCTGATGCCATGTTTTTCTTCATATAATACAGTTCTTTCAGATTATTTGCTTAGCAGAGTGAGTAAGCATTGTGAAAAGGTACGACCCTGACACACTTTCTGATTTGAAACCATTCAGTATCCCCCTTGTTCTATTTGAACAACTGCTAGTTAGTGTATGCACAGGTTCCACATGAGCACAATCAAGTGTTCTGGAATTCCCATCCTTTGCGATGTTATCCATAATTTGTTATGATCCACATAGTTAAATGCCTTTGCACAGTTAATGAACACAGGCAAACATCTTTCTAGTATTCTCTGCTTTCACCCAAGATCCATCTGACATCAGCAATGATAGCCTTAGTTTCACATTCTCTTTTGAATCTGGCTTGAAATTCTGGCAGCTCCCAGTGGATATGTTGTTGTTGTTGTTGTTAAGTGCCATCGAGTCAGTTCTGACCCATAGCGACCCTGTGTAGGGTTTCCGAGGAGCAGCTGGTGAGTTTGAACTACTGACTTTGCAATTCAAACGGCTTTGCAGTCTGGCGCATTAAGCTGCAGTGCCACACCAGGACTCCCCCAGTGGATATACTGCTGCATATATCCACTGGGAGCTGCTAGAAAATTAGACATTGGCCAAAATCGACATTGCTTCCTTCCCACCCCCATCCCATCTTCTAACCCAACCGCATTCAGCTTCTCTGAAAACGACAAAATTAAAAAATGAACTTTTGAATTACCTTCAGCAAAATTTTACTTGTGTGTGATAGTAATGATACTGTTATGCAATTTCTGCTTTCTGTTGAGTCACATTTCTTTGGAATGGACACAAGTATGCATTTCTTTCAGTTGGTTAGCCAAGTAGCTGTCTTCTAAATATCTTGGTATAGATCAGTGAAGGCTTCCAGAATTGCACCCGTTTGTTGCAGCATCTGAACTGGTATTTTGGCAATTCCTGGAGCCTTGTTTTTCACCAATGCCTTCAGTGCAACTTGGATTAAAATAAGATAGTTGTGTCGCATTTGTTAAGATTTATAGAGACCCTTTATAGGGTTTCCAAGAGTTGCTGGTGGGTTTGAATTGCCGAGCACAGTTAACAGTCTAGTGTTTATCCTACATTGTCACACCAGGGCCCAAGTTAAGATTCATTGTGATGAAATGAATCTATTGAGATTAGTTTTGTATTACAAGAAAGCAAGTGTCTGGGGAAGGAAAGAGAAGTCATTCTGACCCTTGTACAGGAGAGCAGGCAGAAGTCAAGTCAAGAAAAGCAAGTGGGAGAACTCCAGAATCAGAAATAAAGAAGTTGCTCTGGGTAGCTGATTTAAGAACTCCGTAAGTTCCAACACTGTGAGACCAGTGTGCTGTCCCCAGGGAACACTCTGTTCTGGGCACCCCTACAGTTTAAAATGATCCACCAGTTTTTAAGAGATACTGTCATTTTCAGAGAAACTGAATGCGGATGGGTTAGAAGATGGGATGGGGGTGGGAAGGAAGCATTGTCTGATTTTGGCCAAGCTCAGTGTTTGGAACTTGAAATACCATATTAGCAAGTTATCTTTAGTCAATGTCCATTACATAGTTTGCAGAGAAACCAAGAGATTCTGGGGGGCAGGCAACACCTATATGCCACCCCTGTACAGCTAGTCCCCTAGAGCTTCTTGGGTTCAGGATTTAACACCCATAAAATTTACAACCTGGTTCAAAGCCACATGGCTATTCGCTGTCAATGCTTGTAAAAATGAAAAATGTTACCTCCAGAGTCGAGTTACACAGAACTCTGTTGACCTTCCCATGTAGAGGGGAGTTACATATTCAACTTCCTCCCAATTGTGAGAGGAAAATTACAGTTTAAATAATGTAATTAGGAATACTTCAAAATCAAGGTTAAGACTACCATAAAATTTTGCATATCTAAACTGTATTATATTCTGAAATTAGACTGCATAAGCATTACCATGTATACTACAATTTATGGACAATTCAAGGGACTTTCAAGGGCAGTTTTTGAGTACACTCGCCCTCCCCTTAGATGGAATTTAGAACCTAACCCTGGTACGAAGTGACTCCGTTCTAGGTTAAGCCTGTCTATGCCTTTGTATCATGCATTTGCTTCATGCCCACCTTTTTTATTTAGCTTGACAGTTTGCTAAGATCAGAATCTATCTTACAGCTCACAAATATTAATTCTACTTTATAATGTTTACTTTTGGTTTACTTGAATCAAAGTTGACAGCACAAACCTCAAAATGGCTGCTCCAAAATAAACAAACAAAACCTTTTCTTTGATTTTTCTCAGTTCATTCATTTATAATAGTTCAACAGTCACCCATTTTCCGTGAGACTCTGGTGAGCCTGATAGCATGAGCACACAGTCCTTGTGACTTCCCTTCTGAGTTCTGGGCCCCTGTTTCTAACCACTTTCTGGGAACACTGCAGGCATTTCACACTTCACGCCACCCAAACAAGAATTTACCTTTCCCCTCTCATACTCCCTATGCCTACCCGTTTGCCAAGCTAGAGGTCTCAGAATAAACTTCAGAGCAAGGCAATGAAGCTGGGCTTGGGTTTGAATCCTGATGCTACCACTTAGCAGTTATGTGACCTGAGGCAAATTGCATGATTTCTGTCTCCTCAGTTGCCTCACAGATCAAATGGGGATAATAATGGTAAAGACTTCATGTAACTTTTTTTGAGAATCGATGACGTACTGCATGTAAAAGTATGAAGCTTGGTACAGTGTAGATGTTTAAAAATGGCAGCTACCTCCCTAAATTCAATTAATTCCATCCTGAATCCAGCTCTCTGAATTTCCATTCAGACCTTTGCCTGGATTATCACAAGTGTTCTACCTGCTGCTCTTTTGCCATCAGTTTTCCCTCACTCATCTTGGCCAATCTCCTCTCCAAGCCCTACTTTCCCCGCCCACCCCCACCTTTTCATTCCCCCTTTCTTTATTCTTAGGTACAACAATTGTCTTTTGTGATGATGTTCCCTCACATATGTTCCCTCTGCTTGCTTTTCATTTTTCATCTGGGAACCTCCTAACCATAGCCAGGGTCCAGTTCAAATTTTATAGCCCCAGTACAAGTCCCAGCATGCCATGGTCTCCCTGCAGTGGAGTCATCAGCCTGAGAGATGTTGTAACTTGGCCCACAAGCCCAGTACACTCTAAACTCTACTGACTTCTTTATGCTGTCCACATACCCAGTGCCTGGTGTTCCCCTGGCCCCCTCCAAAAACCAAACCCAAACAAAACAAAAGCGGTGGGAATTTTTTCACATTCTGGAATTACACAGTCATCTTACCTTCCTACACAAGGCTTTCCTCTGAAATACTTTCCCCTAATTCAGGTCCTCTACTTTTGGACTTGATGGTATTTAACAACAAATTTCCACTCTGCCCCAACCTGGTTAACTCCTTCTAACCCTGGGGTTCTGTATTCAGTCATCTGACCTCTTACATACTTGACCTATTTACTATAAAGGAGCCCTGGTGGTGTCATGGCTTTAGTGCTGACTGATAACCCAAACATCAGGTTGGCAGTTCAAACCTCCAAGACAGAAAGATGTGGCCATCTTCTTCGATAAAGATTACAGCCTTAGAAACTCTATAGGGCAGTTTTGTTCAGTCCTAGAGAGGCACTTCCAGTTGAAATCAACTCCTCAGCACTGGATTGTTTATTATACACCTCCTTAACACCTGCCTTGTTCCTGCTCGCTACATTTCTCACAGTTGCAATGATACATTTATTTGTATTCATATTTGTGTCTTCCACTAGATTATGCATTTCATGATATTGGGCTACTGGGTTGGTATTCCCAGAACCAGTGGGGTCTGCTATTTTTTAAATGAATAAATGAATGTCTCCCTTACTTGATAAACTGCATGATCAAGTCCTTCTCATCATTCTGTCCTGGGATCAGCATAGTGTATGACTGAATGGCAATTAGATGGCTACACTGTATGCTAACACTATCAAACTTAAACACTATTAATAAAAATGCTATTATTATTATCAAGAAACTGTATGGATCTATGTAACTAACTCAGGTTCTTCCACTGACTTTTGGGCTTTGGGGACCAGCATATTAGTAGTATATTATGCTTGCGGCTAAGAACACGTGGGTTTTTTGTTTGTTCGTTTGAACTTCAAAAAACACTGTTTGGATGTGCTAATGGTCCCAGAGGAAAAGAACAGCCACAATAAGCAAAGTATTAGGTTGAGAACAGAAGTAGAAGAATTAACACAGGGCACAGTCTACAGATTTGCTGAGAAACTGGAAATTAACAACTTGCATTTACTACCGAAGATAACTTCGTTTGCCTTCAGTCTGTGAACAAAACTTGTGTGTTCAGTGGCGTACTTGCAAACAAACTTGCCACGAAGAGATTTGCTGCTGTGGGAAGGTTGGAGATGAGGAGAGACTATTCCCTGGGTGTCTTCTAAAATTCCATATAAAAAATCTCCTTTTTGCTTTCAAACAGAATACCATTTTTAAGAGGATTTTACATGGAAATCTAATCAGTCTGTAAATGCCCTAGATACTGTTATTGGCGTAAGATATATACATTGTACATATCAAAGAATGGTAAAAGACATTTTTCATTTATTATTTATAGGAAAGGAACGCAAAGTCCCAATTAGCGTCTAGATGCTTGAGAACACCGGGATACGCGTCCTTCCCATTTTACAGCTAAAACAAGCCTTTGAAACTCGTCCTGCTTTTGCTTAGGAGCGACTCAGACATGACAGAGGATTGGATCTTTTTCTCCTTTGGGGTGGGGTCGTCACAGCAGCCGGTTTCTTTTTCTGTGGGAATGAGGTTTGGAAGGGCCCATGGAAGAGCTGTGAGAAACCAGCAAACAAAACGCGGGTGATGGATAGTGTAAACAGCACCCGGCAGCCTAGAGGGCGGCGGCGAGTTTGGGTGTCGCATTCCACGAAGCTCCTTTGCCAAGGGAGGGTGGTCGAGCGGTCCCCGGAACAAAGCCCAATAGGGCGCAAGGAAGGAGAGGTCACAGCGGGTCAGGCAAGCACTCGTTGCTTCTCTGGCGGGGACGGCTGCTGGGAATAGCGTGACGTGCCAGCATTTATTTGACGTGAGGTGTTTGGATGCGGCAAAGGGAACCGAGGAGCGCGAGTGCCAATTACCACTCGTGGGGACCCGCACCCAACTCCAGCTCTGGAGGATGGCGGGCGCGCGGGCGCCTCTGCGCCTGCGCGTCCGCCGGAAGCTCCTCCTCCTCGAGGCTCTCTGGGCGCGGGACCGCGCCTCCTCATGGCGGCCGCCGCAGTGTGTGGTATTTAGCGGGAGCGCGCGGCGGGCTCGAGGACGCGCGAAACGGCGGCAGCGGCGGCGGCCAGGGGGTATCCCGGGCGGCCGTTGTAGGGCGCGCTGTCGAGCAGCGGAGGCGGCGACCCAGTGTGTCCCGTCGGTCTCGGCACGGGGAAGAGGCGGCGGCACTGCCCGCGGTGGCGGGGGTTGGCGACGGAGCGCGTTTGAGCGTGGACTGAGGTCCGAGGCGCGCTCTCCGCCCACAGGTAAGTGGGGCCCGGCCTGGAGGGAGGAGCCGGGCCGTGAGGGGCTCTCCGGGAGGACTCCCGGGCCTGGTAATGGCGGCGGGCGGGAAGGAGGCTAGGCCGAGTCCGCGGTCCCGAGCTGGCCCAGGGTAGCCCCCGGCGTGGCGGCGCCTTTGTCTCGGGCCGAGCCCGGCGGCCTGGCCGAGCGCCGCCCCCCGTCCCACCTCTGCCC
>NW_006408722.1:3848732-3872675 GCF_000296735.1 Chrysochloris asiatica | reverse complement strand
CTTCCGCGGCACCCTGGGTCCGGCCGGGTCCGCGGTGGGGGTCGGGCCCCGCGAGGTCGGACCGAGGGAGGGGAAGGGAAGCGCCTCCGCGAGGCCTGGCCCCTGCGCGCCCAGTAGGCGGGCCCGGCCCAGGAAAGGCACCGGGCACTCCCCGCGCCCTCGTGCCGGCCTTTGTTGTGAAGGGTCCCGGGGAGTGCGGCCAACATGGCGGAGGTCAGCTGAGTGCGGGCCGTGGCGGGGCAGCTCCCTCCTCGCACTAGCCCGCGCCTCGGGGGCCTGTCGGGGCGGGCGGGCGCCTTCGACCTCCCCTCCCTCCCCCGCACCCCTAGTAGCCGTCCCCAGTTGTGCTGCGTTCTTTCTCTGGCTCGGGCCAAGGCTTCATTGTGCTGCGCGGAGAATGCAGTCTCCTCCCTTGTTTATGTCGTTAGAGGAGAGATCGCGTGAACAGCTTGCCAGCAGAGCTCTAGCTTTTATTACAAACCCAGCCTTTTCTAGGTTTCTTTTGTCGAATAGTTTGGGGTCCTTTATTGTATTTCCCAGATTTATAATTCAAGAATTCGGGTAACCTGGGACACAGCGATGCATAGGTGTTTTTTGGTTTGTTTTTGCCGTCTGCCCATTTCTGGGAGGATTCAGAATTTGTTTGCCCTGAATTCAGAGAAGTCCAATTTGTGTGCTTGGAAAGTCAACTTGTCAAAGTCATGGACGTCATGAACTTGGATGTAGAACAGTTCCTAAAGCTTAACATGGGCCATTTCCTGATAAGCGGCTGACAAGGGTAAATTGAATGTTGAGAGCACGGGCTGTGAAGTCGGGCTGCCTGCTTTTGGTTCCAATCCTGCCCCACCGGTTTGTGACCTTGGGCAAGATACTTAACCTCTCAATTTTCTTGTCAAATGACAGCACCTGCCTCTTAGGATTGTTGGGAGAATTGGCGCGATAATAGTGAAGGCCTTACAGTAGTGTGTTGTTAAAATTGTTGCTACTTAGTAACTGTGCACTGAAATTACCTAGCATTGATTGTTGTGTTGAAAGTTCATAGGACGAAATTTGTGAATTCAAGTTATAAATGATTAGAGTTTTTTTTTTTTTTCTTAAGTAAAAAAGTAAGAGGTGGTTTGAATGATAAATTGAGAGGCTTTCTGAGATGGTAGGATTTGAATGGACAGATCTTGTACTCTTTGGAATTTAAAAATCAAATTAGATTAAATTCAGATATCCTTTGAACAATTCTATATTTGTGGATTAGTTAGCTTTCAAGAATTTTTGCGTTAACTAACTTGGAAAAGTGCAACAGTGAGTTAATGGTGTCAGCCCTCGTTTAGAAGTTACCGAAGAGCAAAATGTATTGTGACAAATGGTGATGGTAATTTATCAAGTAGTTATTGGCTTAAATTGTGGAGCATATTTGGTTAATGTTAGGAAAACTTTGTGATTTTGAGACTCAAAAGTTCCATCTTGTTAGTTTCACCACTAAAGGTACCCTATATAGGCTGTCCTAGGAGCTCTGGTAGCGTAGTGGTTACGAATCGGGCTGCGAACCTTAAGGTCAGCGGTTCGAAACTACCAGCCGCTCCGCGGGAGAAAGATGAGGCTTTCTACTCCCGTAAGGATTTACACCCTCGGAAACCCTGTACAGGGTCGCTATGGGTCGGAACCGACTCGACGGTACTTAACAACAACAAGGAGAGGTTTGTGGGTTTGAATTGCTGACCTTGTGGTTAGCAGACCAGTGCTTATCCTACAGCATCATTGTTAAGTGCCTTCTAGTCGGTTCCGACTCATGGTGACCCTGTATAGAGTTTCTAAGGAGCAACTGGTGGATTTGAACTGCGGACCTTATGGCTCTCAATCCAGTACTGATCCTACAGTGCACTAGGAGCCACAGCATCATAGAAATTGGTAATTTAATAGAGGGTGTCTTGGTGTGGCACTGTGGGTTAATGCAAAGTTGTTTGAATTGCAAGTTGGTGGTTCAAGCTCACCAGCTGCTCCTTGGAAACCCTTTACAGGGTCACTATGGGTTGGAATTGACTCAACAGCACTTTCAGTTGGCTCCGATTCATAGTGACCCTGTATAGGGTTTCTGAGGAGCAGCTGGGAAGTTTGAACTGCTGACTTTGTGGTTCAAACCAACTTTGATGCCCAGTGCTTATCTTTTGGTGCCACACCAGGATTAGGTTTTGTAATCTGGAATGGTTAGTTGCAATCCTAACCCAGAATTTTTTTTTTCTTTAGATATGTTACAGAACAGGCTTTGTACCCTTTTAGCATCTTTCTAACATAAGTTATTAACAGCTTAGTATTTTAAACTGAAGTATGAAGTCTGGAATAATTAATAGATATGAAAATTAACTTTTCGGGATAAATGTTCTACAAAATGCAAATCAGTATGCAAATTCATTAATATCTGTCAGTAGAATGTTATATTGTTGTTAAGTGCCATTGAGTCGGTTTGGACTCATAATGACCCTGTGTAGGGTTTCTGAGGAGCGGCTGGTGAGTTTGAACCATTGACTTTGCGATTCACACTGACATTACAGTCCAGTGCTTATCTTTAGTACCACATCAGTCTAAAATTAATGTAAGTTACAAGGGAAATCAGACATAAGTGTGGCGCTGTGGGGTAATGCACTGGACTGCAAAGTCTGAACCACAAGATCGGTGGATCAAGCTCACCAGATGTTCCTTGGAAAACCTATACAGCGTTGATTTGAACCAGAGCCAATGCTACAGCACTTAACAACAGTAGCAGTGAAGAATAGGACTTTATTTTCAGCAGTAATATTTAAGATTAGTGTTTTGAAAACAGGTCTTACATAGTGAGGATGACAAATTAGTTTAGTAAATTAGTTTAGTAACTTTGTATAATGCTCAGTGATCACTTAAATTGTTTCTAAAGCAATTAGGTGTTGGTTAATTTTTTTATTTTTTTTACTCATTCTTAGGGTTGCAGATTGTTTTCTTTGCCTTATGAGATAACCGCAAGGTTGGTGGTTCAAACCCACCAGCTGCTCTTTGGAAACCCTATACACGGTCACTATGAATTGGAACCGAGTCGGCTGTACTTAACAAAAAATTTTGGATTTTTTTTTTTTTGTGTGTGTGTACAGATCTTACTTTAGACAAATCCAGTGTAGGAAAACCTCAGATCCTCATCCCTCAAAACAGACAAACAAAAACCAGGAGTAATGATTTTTCTTCTGTACAAAAACTCTCCTTAATGGTATTATTATGTTAAATATCTCTAATGCACTGTAATTATATGGTTTTTGTAACTTCACTTCCATAACTATATTTACTAAAGTGTCTGCTCTATATAGTTTGTTCTTTCTTGTGTCCCCAATGCCACAGACTTAATACATACATGTTTCCTGACCTCCCTATACATATGTTGATGGAATTTAGAGTTCTTTGCTTGCTAAACCTTTATATTCTGTTGCCTGAAGGGGTGTGTATGAAGGTACTTCAGATTTACAAGTCTCAAACTAAAATCTTTATGTTTTCTGACCATCCATGTCTGTTAATTTCTCACTCATTCATCAAGCCCTATTTTTTTCTCTTGTCTGGCTATCTCAGTCTTAGATCTAGCTTTTTTGTTTCTCTCACTCACCGTTTACATTTAATCCTTTTATTCTATCTGTAACCTGGTGTGGTGCTGTAAGATAAGCCCTGGACCTCAAGGTTGATTTGAATCGGAAGATCAGCGGTTCAAACTTACCAGTCGCTCCTTGGAAACCCTGTGCAGTGTCGTTATGGGTCAGAAGTGACTTGACGGTACTTTGCAACAACAGCAATAGCCAAACTTCTCAGCCCATCAAGTCAAATCCAACTTATCCTTTGGAATAAAAAAAATACAACTGTTTTCTGTGGTTTTTGTAAAATTTTATGGGAGCAGACTTCATCATCTCTCTACTGTGTAGCAGCTGGGGGGTTTGAACCGCTGCCTTTTGGTTATTAGTTTATTTCTTAACCCATTTTATCATCAGAGTTCCCCTCTACCTTCTAAATGGAATGCACGGACATGTCAGGATCAGTCCCTGGAGAAGGACTCCTCCAGTTCTTTCCACTGAAGTTTAAGTGATCTTTTTAACAGTTGAGTCTGAAATGGTTTTTGCTATTGTTAAGTGCCGTTGACTCATAGTGACCCTATATAGGGTTTCTGAGGAGCAGCTGGTGGGTTTGAACTGCTAACCTTGAGGTTAATAGTTCAGTGCTGCTCCTACAGTGCCACACTAGAAGTCCTTCATTATAAAGTCCGAGTTCTTACATGTATATAAGCATTCCTGAGCTGATTACTCTCCATTTTTTACTTGCAAGTTACTAAATATAACGTATCTTCTTCCTACTGTTGTTAATGTCTTTGAGTCTGTTCTGACAGCGATTCTGTATAGGATTTCCAAGGAGCAGCTGGTAGGTTAACAGTTCTTCCTACTAAAGGCTATAAAAGGAGCCCTGGTTGCACTGTAAGATAAGCACTGAACTGCCAACTGTAGTGCTGGCAGTTCAAACCCACCAGCTGCTATGAGGGAGAAAGATGAGGCTTTCTGCTCCTGTAAAGATTCACAGTCTTTGGAAACCCTGTTGTTAGTGCTGTTGAGTCAGTTTTGACTCCTAGGGACCCTGTAAAGGGTTTCCAAGGAGCGACACACCATCATTCTGAGCCACAGGGATTTTATGAGTAGAATTCAACTTGATAACATTGGTGGTGTAGCAGGCTAAGAATTCGGCTGCCAACCACAAGGTAGCACCTACCTGCCGCTGCTCCTATGAAAATGTACCTGTCTTGATAAAACCCTATGGAGAGTTCTCCTGTCATGTAGGGTCACAAAGACTTGAATTGACTCAGTGGCAGGGTGTTTTGTTTTGTTTGGATGCCTCCTCAAATAGACAAATCTCTCTAAGGACTTTGTATTAGACACCCTTGTTTACCTTGGAGTTAATACTTTTTCTGGCATGTAGTTGGTGCTCAGTAAATATTTGATGAATGACTGACTAATACCTTCACACTCCCCTTAATATTCTTTTCAGCCTTATATCATGCTTTTCCTTTTTGCCCTACTATGTAGTCTAGTCAAACTGGATTCTTTTTATTCTTTTTGTTTCTTGAACATTGTTTCCTTTAGCATCTGATTGTATTTAATCCCTTCAATGGTGTGGTGCTCTGGGTTAATGTTCTAGACTGCAAAACTGTTTGAACTTCAAGGTTGGTGGTTCAAGCTCACCAGCTGCTCCTCAGAAACCCCTATACAGGGTCTCTGTGGGTCGGGATTGACTTGACAGCACTTAACAACAACAATGTTCTGGTGTGTCTTGATATGGCACTGTCGTATTATAATAAAGCACTGGACTGCAAGGTCGTTTTGAACCACAAGGTCGGTGGTTCAAACTCACCAGCTGTTCCTTGAAACCCCCCTATACAGGATCGCTATGAGTCAGAACTGATTTGATGGCACTTAACAACGTTTATCTGTGCTACTTAACCTCTCTAAGCCTTAGTTTTCATTAGTACAAGCACAACTATTAAGCTGATTGTTGCCTATCCCCTTTTGTTCCCCTCCCAACACTTCCTAATACTGGAGGGGCAGTGTGGTTCAGTGATTAAGAGCACAGGTCTTAAGCTGTGGACCTGGGAATATCTCTTGGCTCTATCACTGATTATTTATGTGCTCCATGAGAGCAAAGGAGTGCCTAACACATGTTGTTAAGTACCCGTGGAGTTGGTTCGGACTCAGTGACACCCTACACAGGGTTTCCGAGGCTGCAAATCTTTATGGGAGCAGAAAGCCTCATCTTTCTCCTGTAGAACAGATGGTAGTTTCGAACTGCTGACCTTGAGGTTAGCAGCCCGGTTCATAACCATTATGCTATCAGACAGAGCTCCTTTGCCTGACACTTGAAAGTACTTAATTATTAAAAAAAAAAACTTACTGAATGTTACTTTGTCAATTAGGAGCCATGGTGGCATTGTAGGATAAGCACTGGAATGCCAACAGCACGATTCACAGTTCAAACCCACCAGCTGCTCCTCAGGAGAAAGATGAAGCTTTCTTCTCCCATGAAGATTGACAGCCTTGGAAGCAAGGGTTGCTATTAGTTGGAATTGACTTGATGGAAATGGGATTTGGGATTATTATTGGCTTTCATTCTAATGGAGAGATGGAATCCTGGTGTGATGCTGTAGGATAAACACTGGACTGCAAGATACTTTGAATGGCAAGGTCAGTGGTTCAAAATCACCAGTGGCTCCTCAGAAACCATATACAGGGTTGTTATGAGTCGGAACTGATTTAACAGCAACAATGGGGAAATGCTGTTGTTAGGTGCCATTGAACTGGTTCCGACACATAGCAACACTATACACAACAGAACTGATCCTGCGCCATCCTCACAGTTGTTATGTTTGAGGTTGTTGTTGCTGCCGCTGTGTCAGTTTTCCTCTTTTGTTGTGGGTTTCCTTGTTTTTGTTGATCCTCCACTTTACCAAGCATGATGGACTGATCCTTCCTGATGTGTCTAAAGTACCAGAGACAAAGCCTCGCCAATATCACTTCTAAGGAGCATTTGGGTTGTACTTCTTCAAGCATTGATTTGTTTGTTCTTCTGGCACTCCCTGGTTCTTTTAATATTCTTCTCCAACACTGGTAATTCAGCTGCATGGAATCTTCTGTGGTCTTCCTTATTCACTGTCTTTTGCATGCATATGAAGCCAGTGAAAATACCATGACTTGGGTCAAGTGCATGCACCTTAGTTCTCAAACTGACACTTTTGCTCTTTAACATTTGAAAGAGGTCTTGTGCCCCAGATTTGCGTAATGCTGTCCATATTCTGATTCTTTGATTGCTGCTTCCGTGAGTGTTGACTTTGGATCCAAGTCATTATGTTATTTATTGGTCCAGTTGTGAGTATTTTTGTTTTCTTTACATTGATGTGCAACCCATACTGAAGACTCTGGTCTAAGTCCTCTTCATTTCCAACAAGCAAGGTTATGTCATCTGCAAATCACAGATTGTTAATGAGTCTTTCTCCAATACTGATTCCATACTCTTCATATACTCCATCCCCTCAGATGGTTTGCTCTGTGTACAAATAGGAACGTGTGGTGAAAGGATATATAACACAATGTTCATGCCATCAGGAGATAAGGACAGAATAAAAATAATTATAAATTGTGATATGTACTTCAAAAGAGATGTACTTCAAAAGAGTTCGTGGAGAAATGACATTGAAAGACAATGGAATTTTCCCACAAACTGATTGAAAGCTCCCTGCCACAAAACAGTAAAGGAGTCTATAAATGTTGCAGTTGGAATAATGAGGCTGGAGGGGTAGAAGTCTGAGGTGGTTATTGTTAACTGCTGTCAAGTTGGTTCCGACTCTTAGCAACCCTGTATAGGGTTCTGAGGAGCAGCTGGTGGGTTTGAACAGCTGACTTTGTGGTTCTCAGTCCAGTGCTGATCCTGTAGTGCCACACTGGAAGTCCAGAGCTCATTTAAGTATATAAAAGGATAAGAAGGAGCTAGCCCTTTGAAGAGGAGAGGAGAGAGCATTAAGGAGTTAAAGGTGATAGCCCTGAGTCAGGAGTTTAGGGAAGGGTGGGTTATTGGAGCAAATGGTTAGTGATTTGAAGAGGAGACTAGATGGGTATCTGATTCTGCAAAGCAAAGAATTTGAATTTGAAGTGTAGTGGTAAGCCTTCTAAGGGTTTTAATTCAAGAAGTTGTTGTTGTTACGTGCCATGAGTTGGTTCCAACCCTGTATAGGGTTTTCAAGGAGAGACTGGTAAGCTTGAACCGCTGACCTTGCAATTCAGATGACTTTTCAGTCTGGTGCATTAACCCACTACATCATAACAGGACTTCAATGAAAGAAGTAGTAATTTGTTTTTGTTTTTAAACTCTTAAGATTGTTTTGGCTGTTTGGAGAATTGCTTGATTAGAAGACTTCTTTTAATCAGTTGTAAACTGGACTGAGATGAAATGGAGAGCAATGGGTAGATTTGAGATAAGTTGAGACAATTCACAGGACTTACTGAGAGGTGATGGATGATGAGAGGTGATATGATTTTGAGAGGTGAGGAAGGGAAGGAATTAGATTTCTGGCTTGAGCAGGTATGTGAATTGTGGTACTATTTGCCAAGATGTAAAAGACCTGGGTGGGGTTGAGTAGTAAGTAGGAGGGTATCAGTAAAGTATGTTGGGTTTGAGGTATCTGTGAGACAACCAAAATGATCCAAATGGGGTAGGAAAATTGGGGATGTGGTGTCATGATCCTGATGGGAGATACTAGATCACGGTCAGAGGCTGGAGGAAATGATCCAGTAGAGAAAGGGAGGGATAGATTGGTGTAAGACAGGTGATAGTGTGAGGTGTGAAAGTGAGAGGACAGTGCTCAGGTATAGGTTCACTTCTATTTTAATGGGGTGGAAAGAAATGGTAGGTAATAAGTGGGCTTGTACACTTGCTGGTGTGGAGTCCAGTGCATATCCTACAGCACCATCCTTCCCGGACCTTGGAATTTATGGGAATTTGTCCTGTAAAGAATTATTAGTGAATTGACTCAGGCAACAGGGTTTAGGGACAACTTTGTTGTAGTTAAATGCTGTGGAATCGGTTCTATATATGGAAGCAGAAAGTCTCCTCTTTCTCTTGCTGGCAGACTTGAAACACAGAACATGTAGTTCACAGTCTAGTGCTTATTGTATGGAGCTACTGTGCTTTGGATGTCTTTTTTTAAAAATGTTTCATTGTGAATTATATGATAGTTTACATTGATTCTATCGTATATTGTTTCATTGCCATGGTTACAATCCCCTCCATGCATCATCAGCCAACCAAAGGCCTGCCCAGCTGCTCCATTGCTCCAGGTCATTGTCTCTGCCTCCATCTCAGGCCTCAGGCATCACTGCTTCTCTGGGTAGAGTCCCGTTCCCGGCTCTTCTCTGTTGATGGTCCTAGGGACCTCCGCTCCTAGACTGGAAAGTTAATCACTCCTTTCCTTGCTATAAAACGTCTACCTTTACATTTCCAACCCTCACAATCAGTCCTGATAACAATTATTCACTATTGTATCACAAGAGACCCGTCTGCATTTCATTTCTTCAGCTTGGATGTCTTTTATTACAGATAGTTTGGGAGTTCAATTTTTATAGACTGAGTTTTGTTTGGGAGTCATCTCTTTTCATGAGTTACAATTCACATACATAATAGTAACAATTTAAAAGTAAACAAATCAGTGGCATTTAATACATGTTGTGCAAGCACCATCTTTATTTAGTTCCAAAACAGTTATTAGTCATTTCCCCTTATCCGCAGTCCTTGGCAACCATCAATGTACTGTTTCTATCGATTTACCTAGTCTGAATACTGCGTAACAAAAAGAATGGTGGTAGTATGCTGTGGAGTCTTCCGATTCATAGCGACCCTGCATAGGGTTTCTGAGGCTGTAACTCTTAAAGGGAGCAGAAAGCCTCATCTTTCTCCCATGGAACACCTGGTCGTTTCTAATAGCTGACCTTGAAGTTCGCATTAACCGCTATGCTACCAGAGCTCCTTACAGAAAGAATATGTGATCTTTTATTCCTGGCTTCTTTCACTTAGCATAATAGTTTCCAAGTTCATTCACATAGCCTGTACCAGTATTTGATTCTGACCTAAGAATATTCCATTGGAGTCCTGGTGTGGCACTGTAGGATAAGCACAAGTTTAGCAGTTCATACCCATCAGCTGCTCCTCAGAAACCCTATACAGGGTCCCTATGAGTCGGACCAATGGCACACAACAGCAATATTCCATTGATGCTTTGATTTGTATATGAAGTCACAGCAATTTATTAGGAAAGTATAGGAAAATAAATTTGCATGTATCATATCAAGCATCAAACTTCTAAATGTAATCCTTTGTTAGCACCAAAATAACTTGTGTTTTATGGAACAGTTGAGAAATACAGAAAAGTGGTGTTTTTATATACACAAACACACAACGATCTTCCATATTATGATTGTCAAAAAGTAACCATTGTAAATATTTTGGTGTAGCTTTAGTCTCTGTGTGTTTCATATATATACTTAAGCCATATATATATTTTTTATCCTTTTCATTTTTAGCCATATATGTTTTAAAGTTAATTTATTTGATCTGATTTGAGTCTTTTAGATATTTTTTTCCATTAAAATTCCACTTGTCAATAATTATACTTGTTTGAACTGTAAAAGCAAAATGATGACTGTTCATCCTTGCTGTTTCCTCCAGTTCTTGGTACTTTGTGTGCCTGTAACTTGGTAGTCTCATCTCTTTTCTGTGGTTTCTGCTTCTAAACTTGACCTTCCTTTCCCTTTTTCCTCACCATAGCCTTCAGTTTGGATGCTCCTTTTCTGTCCCAGTATATGTCTACATGGAGTCTTGGTGTGGTGCTATAGAATAAGCACTGGACGGGTTCTTTCCCTACATCTTTATCAGTCTTTGGATCAAAATCTTGGGAAGCAAATTTATAACTGCTGTTTCCTTGCTAACAATACAAGTCCGAGTCTGACACTGTAGGATAAGCACTCGATCACAAGGCTGGTTTGAAGCACAGGTTGGGTGGTTTCAAACTCACCAGCTGCTTCTTGAATACCATGTACAGGGTTGTTATGGGTCGAAACTGACTGAGGGCACTTAACAACATACAGTTTGTGAAGTCTTTCATACCAAGTTTCTCAACTTCATTTTCCTTTGTTTCTAAAGAGTTTTTCATGCACACTAGAGTTCTAATTTCATGTCTACCAGTTTGTTGAGATAAAAATCACCTTACTTTCCCCTTCCCCCCATCACCTTTCTTAAGCCAAGAGCTTTCACCTAGTTTAGCTGGTGTTTATACTGAACCATCTTTCTTTGTTTCAAAATAACATGCTTCTGTTAATACATCTAGATTTCAGTCTTGGACATTATCTGTTGGCTTTCTTGAACATTATCTTCATGACCCCCTACCACATGAACATTCCCTTCCCATTGCTATATTTTTCTATTTTTACATTTTTATGGCTGTGAAAATTAGTCACTATTGGAACCATGCAGTGAACTGTGATTACTGTTCCTCTGCACTATTTAATGTGTATTCTTTATTAAGCTTTTTTTATTTTTTAAAATGTTTTGCTTTGTTTTTTACTTTCCTTGCTACGTGTTTAAAAGTTCACTTGCGTTATCTGGATGTCATGTTAAGCTATTCTTATGGCATTGTTCTTTTTTATTATCCTTAGTATCCCTTTAACTTTTCTTTTCGGGTGGGTCTTCTGTCGTTTTTGCTCAATTCCCTTGTTTTCAAAAGGTTTGTTCTCCAGGAGCTTCTTGAGAATATGCACAATGGAGATGATGTTTTCAGATCTTGTATGATTGATAACGTTGTTTTGTCCTCACACATTTAGAAAAATTTGGTAATCATTTTCTTTGAGTATGTAAAAACATTATACTGTTGCTTCCTATGTTTTGATGCTACATCTTAAAAGTACCAAACTCAGTTGTTTATTTATTCATTTAAAAGTATTTACTAAGCTTCTGCTATGTGCCAGGCTGTTTTAAGTATTGTTAGGTGCCATTGAGCCAGTTCTGACTAACAGTAATCCCATGTACAACTGAAGTAAACAACTTTGTCCTGTGCCATTCTTAAAATTGTTATGTTTGAGCCCATTGTTTGCAGCTACTGTGTCAGTCCATCTCTTTGAGGGTCTTATATATGAGCACAATTAAATGTTCTGTAATTCCAAATTTTTGCAATGGGAATTCTTCTTCATTTGTTATGATTTACACAGTCAAATGCCTTTGCATAATAAATAAAACACAGATAAACATCTTTCTCATATTCTCTATTTTTTAGCCAAGATCCAGCCAACATTAGTAATGTTCTCTGAATTTCTGGTAGCTCCCTGTTGATGTACTGCTGTATCTGTTTTTGAATTACTTCAATAAAGTTTTACTTATGTGCAATATTAATGTGGTGCTGTGGGCTAATGCACCAGACTGCAAAGCCATTTGAACTGCAAGGTCGGTGGTTCAAACTCGCCAGCTGTCCCTCAGAAACCCTATACAGGGTCGCTATGGGTCAGAACCGATTTGACGGCACTTCACAACAACAACAAATAAATTCTGCATTCTGTTGGAGCACCTTTCTTTGGAATGTGTACAAATATGGATCTCTTCCAGTTGGTTGGCCAGATAGCTGTCTTCCTTATTTCTTGGCATAGTGCTATATCAGCTTGTTGAAAATTTCAGACTGGTATTCTTGTCAGTTCCTGGAGCTTTGTTTTTTGCTAATGCCTTCAGTGTCTAGACTTCTTTCCTTTCTTTAATTCCATCAATTCATATGCTGCCTCCTGAAATGGCTGAACATTGAACTATTCTTTTGGTACAGGGCTTGTGTGTGTATTCCTTTCATTCTTTTGGTGCTTCCTGCATTGATATTTTGCCATAGAATCCTTCAATATTGCAAGTCAGGGTTTGACTTTTTTTGCCTGAGAAATGCTGAGCATGTTCTTTTTGATTTTTAACTTCAGGGCTTGGACATTTCATTATAATTGTCTTCTCCAGCTGTCCTTTGAAAATTTCTGATCAGTTCTTTTACTTTGTCTTTTTTTCCATTGAGTTTACTCTTAAGTTCAAGAGCAAGTTTCAGAGTCTCTTCTGAAATCCCCGTTGGTCTTTTCTTTCCTGTTGTTTTAAAGAAGTTTTTTATTGTGAATTGAATGATAGTTCACATGGGAACATGGGAGAACATCAGTTTTACACTCATTTCATTGTAATGATTACAATCCCCTTCTATTCTTTCTGTGTTTTTTTTTTTTGGTTGTACACAAAAATACTCAGGATTATAGACTCGTTTAAACAACCAAAGGGTACATTCTGCAAGCCTACCTCCTGGCTGCTAGCACACAGCGTTTCTCTTGCCATGAGTCTAGAGTCCTCAGCTGCTCTATCTCTCCATGTCTTCATCTCTGCCTCCATCTTTGGTGTCGCTGCTTCTCTGGATAGAGTCCCACATTCTGCTCCTACTCTTCTACCTTGATGGTCCTAGGGTCCCTCTGTTCCTGGACTGTAAGATTAACTACTTCCCCCTTTATGTTACAAAACTACCTTTATAATTATGACAATTGCAATTAGTCATAACAATTAACTCACTATTGAATCATGAGCATCTTACCCACATCTCCTTTCACCAGACCCTTCTAGACATGATGAAAACTATTCAGTGGGGATTCTGCCTTCCTCTGCACACTGTAAAAGTAAACTCCCTCTTGAAAACTTGTAAGCCAGACACTTCTCCCCTCTGCCCATTTTAGGTAGTCTAAGTTGCTCATCCCTATCAACCCTGTGTACAGAGGGGATGGAAATGATCCTTGATGCCTTGATGTGACGATTCCTCCCTCTCACTTGGTATTTTGAGCTAGTGCTTCCATAAGTATAAGTCAAGTTCATCAAATTGTAGCAATTTACACTTGTTTCCTTTATTAAAAAAATTAAAAAAAAAAAAATCTTCCTCTAGTCGAGTTCTTATCATCAAGCTATCGAAGCTAGATCAGATGGGTACTATCTGCAAGTTTGGGTGTTTTTGTGCATATCCCCTCACTTCATACATATTAGCTGGATGCTTCATTCTCAAGTCTAGCCCTCTGTGGCTATGCCCTTGTCCATGGGCCCAAGTGTCCACACTTTGGACCAGCCAGCCCTTTCTCTTCTCTCGTGTATCTCCAGGTCTACGGGAGTCTATGGAATGTGGTCGAACTCAGCCCATTTCTTCAATGCTGCTTTTCCCCAGCTTCACTCACCAGTAGACCAATGTGGTCACCAGCAAGCTTACATGCTTGTTTATGTGTTCTCATTCAGTTTCAGTCTTGGAAGGTGATTTTTACTGAAGACATTTGATTGCTTGCCTTGATGGCTCCCTGTCATCTTGCCTGTCTTTCTAATGGAAGCAGACTACCACATCTTTGTCCTGTGTAGTGCTTGGTGGAATCCAGTGGCTGACCTTTCAGGTAGCACTTAATCACTGCACCACCAGAGCTCTTTGATAGTTTTCTGACCCACCAAACCAAACCTTTTACTGCCAACAAGTTGATTCTGACTCGTAGCAGCCCTATAAAAGTAGAATTATTCCATAGGTTTTCCGAGACTGTGTAGGCTAAGCAGTGAATCACAGGGTGGCTGTTCAAACACACCAGCTGCTCCTTAGAAACCTAATATAGGGTTGCTATGAGTGGGAACAGACTTGATGACACCTAAACAGCTGTCTTTATGGAATCCAACTGCCGTATCTTTCTCCCTCCAAAAAATTGGTGGGTTCAAACACCCCAACCTTTTGGTCACAGCCAAGCACTTTAGCCACTGTGTCACCAAGGCTTATTTTTATAGCCTGTTATTAAGTGCTGTCATAGTGTGATCCTACGAGCTGCTGGTGGGTTTAAACTGCTAACCTTGTGGTTAACAGTCCAGGGATTATCCTACAGTGCCATACCAGGAGAAGTTAGCAAATTTTATGGCAAAGAACTAGAGATTGGGAATAGCGAAGAGGAGGGGAAAGGAAGGATGGATTAGCAGTGCATATAGAATTAGGAAGTGCATTTGGAGGGCTCAATGAGCAGGACACTGGTTGCAATTTTAAATAGTGGACAAGGCAGGCCTTCTGGAGATGGTAGTAACATGTAAGCATAGATTTCAAGGAGGTGAGAGAGTTGGCTGTGTGGATATACAGGAGAAAAGTGTTTTAAGGCAGAGTTCAAAGGAGCATCTTACTTAGCCTTTTCATAGAAGAAGGCCAGTGTTCATTGAGTGAGGGGGAATGAAATGAGAGTTTAAGTCAAATAGGTAATGGGTACACATCACCATATTGTGTAGGGTCAAGGTTTTACGACTGATTCTGTAGCCAATAGTAAGGTTCTGAGCAGAGCAGAGACGTGTTCTAATATACATTTTAATTGGATTTTTCTGTGTTGTGCTCAGAACATACTGAGAAATAGATGTGGGGTTGGGGATAAGGATAGAAACAGTGGGTGGAAGGATATTGTTGTTAAACAAGTGAGAGACAATAGTGGCTTGGTAGAGTTAGTGAGCAGTAGTCATTTTTTTCTCCTAAATTTTACTTATATTGTTGAGAATATACACAACAAAACCTCTCAATTCAACAGTCTCTGCCTATACCATTTAGTGACCTTGATTACATTTTTCCAGTTTTGCAACCATTCTTTCTTTTGTAAGTTGTTTCTCTTTCATTAACATAAATTCACTGCACTCTACAGTTCCTAGGTAGTCTTTCATGTTGCTGTTGTCAGTTTGATCTCATCTAGATAGACTGTTCCAGACCTTTTTCACTAGTTAAGTTTGTTAGGTGCTGTCAAGTCTGTTCTGAACAAAACACTTTTAGATCCTCTGCCATCCTTACAATGGCCATGCTCGATCCAATTGTTGCTGTTACTATGTCAATCTACCTAACTGACCCTCTACTTTGCCAAGCATGATACATGTTTGCAGCTGTTTTTTTCTTATTTTGAGTTGTGCCCCACCAGCAAATGAAGTTCTCAAAAGCCTTGCTGGATCTATATCATGAAGGTCAACTCTTCTTTGAAGAGGCAGTTCTTCCCCCTGCCATATTTGAGTGCCTTCCAATGTGAGAGGTTCATCTTCTGGCACTGTATCAGACAATATTCCACTGCTCATCGTGAGTGTTTCAGTGGCTAGCCCTTCAGAAGTGGTCACCTCACTGGTTTCCTAGTCTGTCTCAGTCTGGAAGGTCTGCTGGAACCTGCCCACCCTGGATGTCCCTGCTGGTATTTAAAATACCTTTGGCATAGCGGCCAGCAGCATACAAGCCACCACAGTATGACAAACAGAGATGAGTGGTGGAAAGTGAATTATTATTTTAAGATGGCTTTAGAGGGTATTTTTGGTTTAAGGTTTAAATATTATCTCAGGGTTCATCTACCATCTGTCACTCCAGAAAGTCTAGAGAAGATTTGGTGGTTAGATACTTGTGTAATGTTAAGGATGGATTCAAGTGTTTTGGACAGGAAAGATGAAGTTGCCATCCAGTGAGAAGGAGAAGGCTATTGGTAAAGTAGTCTCTGGGGTTCAGAGTTCAACTTTGGCCATCTCCCTCAAGTGGGGATAACCTAGGAGGCAGATATGAACCGGAAGTTAAGATAAAATAATTTTTAAATCTGGACTGGCAATAAGCATTTAATAATAAGTTAAGTGTTGAGAAGACATTGTGCATCTCCTCTGTAAGATTATTTTAAAGAAGACATGACTCAGAGACTAAGTGGTGTGGCTCTGTTCTTACTGCCTCTTAATCTTTATGTTGTTTTTTTTTTAATTTCCTCATCTGCAAAATGGAGATACTACATACTATCTTATGAGGATTAAAAAATTACTTTGTGTGAAGTGCCAGGCACAGGGCCTTGTAGGTAGGCAGGTGCCAAGTTAATACAGCTTCTTTCACAACAAGTTTTCAGACACAACAACAAATTGAAGTTAAAATGCACACAGGTTAAAACAAATTTCTAATATACTCTTACAGTTTAATCTAGGTCTTTTATTTAGTTATTCAGGACAGGACTCCTGTTACTGCTTTATAAACGTCACATACCTGGTCTTAGTTTGTATCCTTAGATCTGTGGTTGGTGGTGATTATTTTTCACAGATGAGAAACTGGAGACATAGAAGATTATAATTTTGTCTAACATAAAGATATTTAGTAAGAGCCAAGTTAGGAATTCAGATTTAGCTTCTGATTTCAACCAAATGCAGCGTTTTTTCTGCTACATATAGCTACGTTTTCAAGGAGCCATGGTAGCATAGTGGATTATGACCTAGACTGTTAGCCTCAAGGTCAGCAGTTCAAATCAACCATTCGTTCCACAGGAAAAAAATTGAGACGTTCTGTTCCCGTAAAGATTTACAGCCTTGGATTTACACAGGGTCACTGTGAGTTGGAGCTTACTCGATGGCACACCACCACCACCACAACTACATTTTCAGGTACACTACTAAAAAATGTAGTTGTTATCTGGGAATCAGTTGGGTTTATAAAACTCTGATATCACAGGCGTAAGAAGTATTTTGTAGTATTTACCTATACTTGTGGCACAAGACCCTTTTAAAATGTTGAAGAGCAAAGATACCAACCAGTTTGAGGACCATGGTATTTTCAATAACTTCATATGCATGCAAAATCTGGACAGTGAATAAGGAAGACTGTAGAAGAATTGGTGCTTTTGAGTTATGGTGTTGAAGGAGAATATTGAAAGTGCCATGGGCTGCCCAAAGAACAAACAGATCTGTGTTGGAAGAAGTGTAGCCAGAGTGCTCCTTGGAGGCCAGGATGGCCAAACTTGGTCTCTCATACTTCGGACATATTGTCAAGAGGGGGAAAGATATGTTTGGTAGAGTGGAGGGTCAGAGAAAAAAAAGGAACACCCTCAGCAAGATGGATTGGCAAGTGGCAGCATCAATGGGCTCAAGTGTGCCAACAATAGTGAAGTTGGCCCAGGATAGGGCAGTGTTTCGTTCTGCTGTGCATAAGGTCGATATGAGTCACCTAACAACCGATACCCAATTTTAAAAGATTACTTTTATAGTAATAAATGAGAGTGGCACTGTGGATTAGGCATTGAGCTGTTAACTGCAAGGTTGGTAGTTCAAATCAACCAGCCACTCAGGGAGAAAGATGAAGCTGTCTATTCCCATAAAGATTTACAATCCATGGCCAACAGTGATAAAAGTATTTACTTGACAATGTGTTACTTTATATCTGTTGTGAATTCTTTTTAAGGTTATATCAAGCAACAGATACATTCTTGCCAAGGATGTTAGGGATGAATGAGGTCTATTTAGTTTTTTGTTTTTTTAAGGTTTTATTGTGGATCGAGTGAAAGTTTACAGAGCAGATCATCAATTTTACATTCAACAAATCATACACCTTGTTTCATTGCAATGATTATAACTCCCTCCATCAGTTAACAATATTTCTCTCTATCTACTTTAGCTTTTTTTAAAAAAACACCACTCAGAGATATATAAAAATTTATACCACCAAAGGGCACAGTGTGCAAGTCAGTCTTCTGGCCACCAGCTCTTAGTCCCTCTCTTCCCATGAATCTAGAGTCCTCAGCTGCTCCCCCTCTCCATGACCCCATCTCTGCCTCCGTCTCTGGCATCGCTGCGTCTCTGGATAAGGTCCTGCATTCTGCTTGTGCTCTTCTCCCTTGATGGTCTTAGGATCCTCTGTTTCTGGACTGTAAGATTAACCACTCCTGTTTTTGTTATAAAACTTTTCTACCTTTACAATTGTGACTGTCACAGTCAGTCATGATAACAATTATTCACTGTTGAATCACATCAATCTTATCCCCATCTCTTTTTTTTAAAATGTTTTATTGCGAATTATATGATAGTTTACATGAGAGAACTTTAGTTTTACATTCATTCTTTCGTATATCGTTTCATTGCCATGGTTCCAATCCCCTCCATGCATCAGCAACCGACCACAAGGTATACCCTGCAAACCTGCCCCCTACACTCCCTCCCCACCCCAAGTCTTGAGCACACAGTCCTTCTCCCTCTCTAGATCCAAAGTCCCCAGCCACTTCATCACTCCATGTCATCGTCTCTGCCTCTATCTCGGGCCTTGCTGCTTCTCTGGGTAGGGTCCCACTCTTGGCTCTTCTCTGTTGATGGTCCTAGAGACCTCTGCTTCTAGACTGGAGAGTTAATCACTTCCTTCCTTGTTCCAAAATGTCTACCTTTACATTTCCAACCCTCACAATCAGTCCTGATATCAATTATTCACTATTGTATCACAAGTGACCCATCTGCGTTTCATTTCATCAGCTCCGCCTAGACGGATTGTTATCCCCATCTCTTTTAACCAGACCCATCTAGACAAGATGAAAACTATTCATTGGGGACTCTTTCTCCCCCCCACACACACTCTTAAACTAAACCCCCTCTTGAAACTTTGTAAGCCAGTCACTTTGTGCCTTTATCGTCCCCTCATTTTATGTAGCCAGTGTCTAAGTTGCCCATCCCTATCTACCCTGTGTACAAAGGGGATAGCATTGATACTTGATGTGAAGACTCCCTCTGTCTCTGTTGGTGTTTAGAGTTACTGTCTTCATGAGTATAGGTCAGGCTCATCAAATTGTACCAATTTACCCTTATTTCCTTGATTTAATCTTCCTCTAGTCAAGTTCTGATTATCAAGCCATTGAGGCTAGGTCAGATAGGTACTGTCCACAAGTTTGGGTGTTCTTGTGTCTCTCCCCTCATTTCATATCAGCTGGATGCTTCACTCTCAGCTCTAGTCCTCTGTGGCTGTCCTTGTCCATGGGCCCAGGTGTCCACACTTCGGACCAACCAGCCCTTCCTCTTCTCTTGCTCATCTCCAGGTGGTTGAACTCAGCCCATTTCTTCATTGCTGGCTTTCCTCCTCTTCCACTCACCAGTAGACCAATGTGGTCACCAGCAAGCTTACATGCCTGTTTGTGTGTTCCCTTTAAGTTTCAGTCTAAGAGAGAAGTTTGTCTTTAGGAAACTTGATTGTTTGCCTTGATGGCTTCCTGGTGAACAGCTTGCTTATTCTTGTAAAAGCCAGTCATGCTGACATTTTTGTTTTGGGTTTTTCCTGATGATATTTCTTTGAAGACGTATTTTAGTGCCAGGCTGGTCTGCTTGTCCTTACTAGTGCGAATGTTCCACCTTAAAAGGTTCTGGATGGGACTCAGGATTCCACCTAAGGCCCTATACTCTGCAAAGGCTTTGCAAGAGGCCTATTTCACTGGCAAGTTCTAGAACCCCTTTTAGGTATTCCAATCAGTTGTAGGTTGAAGATGGGCTTCTTCTAAGTTTTCTGTAATCATGTTTCCCAACATTCCTTTCTGTCCCACTCAAGTGTCTATTTAACAGTAATAGGCAAGGGGAACCAATATTCATAACACTGTCAATCATTTTAGTATTATTTCCCCTCTTCGAGCTATTCCTAGATCCTTGTGTCACAGAACCCTATTGTTCCAAGGTTGAGCATGTATCACTATGTACCTCTGTCCACTTAGGCCATACAAACTATCTTGTTCTGCCGCTTCCTTCACCCTTCTTGTATTGCCCTCCCCAACACCCAGACTAAACCCCCCACCCCAACCCCACTTTTGTGGTTACCTTAGATCCTATTAACTCTTCCCTCCATTTAAAACAGTCTATTTTATACTGTAATCTACTTGACCTTCCCACCATCTGGATCTCTGTTCCTCTGTGTTTACCTTCTTTCACACTGTAATTGTTTTGATCATAGACTCATCTCCAAGATCTTATAATTTTATTTAAATTAAACTGACCTCTCTGTTCTTTTCATTTTATTCTGTTCTTGACTCTTCATTTGTCGACTGAGTTCAGAGTGATGTTGCCATGTACGTCATTCTCTGGTTGTTGTCTGTTCTTGTTGATTCTCAGTCCACAGAACTTCCTTTAGGATGTTTTTCATAGCAGGGGTTGGCTTTGGCAAAATCCCTTAGCTTCTGTTTATCTTGGAATGTTTTGATTAAACCATTGTATTTGACAGCTTTGCTGGGTAGAGGATTCTTGGATGGCAGTTTTTTTCTTTCAGGATTTTATATATGTCTCCCCATTGCCTTCTTAACTGCATGGTTTCTGTTGAGAAATCTGAGCTTAATCTGATATGCTTGCCTTTGTATGTTACACTTCTCTTTACCCTATCTGCTTTCAGGATTCTGCCCTTATCTTTGATTTTGGAGAACTTGATTATTATATGTCTTGGCGATTGTCTTTTAGGGTCTGTCCTTCCTGGGGTTCGTTGAGTTTCTTGAATGCTTATCTTTTCACTTTTCAGGATGTTAGGAAAATTTTATTCCAGAAGCTCTTCAACTATCTCCTCTGTGGACTTGTTTGATTGTTCCTGTTCTAGAATGCCAATAATTCTTATGTTATTCCTCATGTTATCCAACATGAATCTTAGGCCTTCTTCAGCTTTTTTTAAATCCTTTTTGTATTTGTTCTTCTATCTTAGTAGTGTTGAGAGATTTATCTTCTAGCTCACTAGTTCGGGCTTCTATTTCTTCAGTTCTACTCCTTTACCCTTTCGGTGTATTGTCCATTTCTATTATTAATCATTTGGACATCTTTCTGTAGGTTTTGAATTGTTTCCAATGCTGTATCTATTGTATGTGATTGTTTCTGTAGCACTTTGCTGAGTTCTTATTTTTCTCGACTCCATTGTATAATGTTTTGATACATATTATAATAATTTTTCTGAATTCCTTCTTAGGCATTTCCAAAGCCTGCCTATCTTGCAGTATCGAATGTAGGTCTACTTCCAGCTCATTTGCCCCAGTCACTTTATCTCGTTTCTGGACATGTGCTGATATGGTCACCTGCTTCTGTTTTCTGGGCATATTCAGGAGTTATCTGTGGCCTTAATACTTAGGTGTGTATTTTGCTATGTTTTATGGTTTCTTCTGATTGCCTCCAGGTAGATGTGATCAGGAGCTGGGCTTCCCTTTTCACTCTTCTTCTTGAGAAATTTCAAGATGCCACTGTTGGTCATTGTGACATAACTCAGGATTTAATTTTCAGCCTATTTCCTTTTTAGTCTGCCTGTCCCGCTCCACAATCTCTGTTCTGGCCTTTTCCTAATGATAAACAATTCAGTGCCAGCTGTGGCCTTTTTGTGCTGCTGTTTGGTGTTAAGTGGAGACCGTCACTTTAAACTTTGAGGGGATCTGTACACATGAGTACTAGAACCCTCTAGGGTGGGGTGTCCACTCGCTCAGGCACCCCCTCTAGTCACCAGAATGAAGGTTCTCAGAAATTGAGAGACCAATGAACAGAAACAAACAGAAAATAATAAAATTGTCCACATCTTTATCTCCATGGTTCTGTCAGGTGTCTGTGGCTGCTCTGATCCTTCCCGTGCTTGGTTTCGCCCAAGATGGCGCTCCAGGAGCAAATGAGCTCTTGAATTAGTAAGCAGTGGATTTCTTGCTTCTGCTACAAATTTCCCTAGCTGTTAGCCTTCCAACCATCTAAATACTCCTTTATATGTAGTTCAGAGTTCTGGCACCATCTCCTGAGCCTGCTTGGTCTGGTATTTTGTGTTGTTGCTGATGGAGCTCCTCACTGCATTTCCACCCAATCCGCCATCTTGTTTGTTCTCCCAAGGTTTAGTTTTGTACATGCTGTTTTCGTTTACCCAGAATTTCCAGAAATACTCTGATGACCTCTCTAGCGTGGCTTTTGTCCTAGGTGTTGGAGATAGATACCCTGGATGAGTGAAGCAAAGTTTTTTAGTGTTAATTCTTTGTTTAAGTGGAGTAATTGTTGACTGACTTTACTCCTTTTATTCTAAAACATACATTTCTAAATTACTTAGTTTGATTTTTTTTTTTTTTCTTCCAAGTATGTTTCTTAGGAAGGGGACATGGGTGCTGTATTTATTCCTTGAGCTTTTGCATGTATAAACATATTTGGTTGTTGCCTTCTCTCTTTAAAAACAAAACAAATCCAGCAGAAACCCTTTTTTGTCTGATTATAAAAATAATACAAGTTCTCTGTAACAATATCATAAGATGGTAATTTATTCAGACTTATATTGAGACACATGTGAGTTTTTATAGGCCTTTCTTGACATCTTTCTCTTCCCTTGGCCTCATAGATACCACCCTTCTGGGTTTTCCTGGTTTAAGGTGCTCCTTGTTCACTTAGTCTTACTTAGTGTGGGTCATAACTAACATAGCATTAGCGTGAGACCTTTTTTTTTGTTTAAAAAAACCCCCCAAGTCTCAAGCCCCAGCACAGCCTACAAAATCAGAATCTGATTGTTGTTGTTAGATGCTGTAGAGTAATTTTCAGCTCATAGTGACGTCATGTGACAGAGTAGAATGGTCCCATAGGGTTTTCTCAGTTGGCTTACAGAGCAGCTCACCAGGTCTTTCTCCTGTGGAGCCACTGGACCACTGTAGGGCTTCCCTAGATGATGAATTATTGCCATCCAGGGACAGCCTGTACCACTTACTTTGTTGTTGTTAAGTGCCGTCCAATTGGTTCTGACTCATAGCGACCCGGTATAGCGTTTCCAAGGAGTGGCTGGTGAGTCTGAACCGCCAACCTTACCAGTCAAACCGACTTTGCAGTCCACTGCTTTACCCCACTGTGGCACACAGAACTTCCTTTTAGACATTTTCCAGGCATCTCACACCTACTTTGGCATTTTGTCTGTTATCATTTTTCATGATCTTGCATAGTGCCTAATATAGGTGCTGAATAAGTATATTCTGTCTTTTGGTGGAATAGCTGGTTAATATGTTCAACTGCTAACTGTAAGGTTGGAGGTTGGAGCCCACCCAGAGACACCTTGGAAGAAAGAATTGGGGTCCACTTTCAAAGCATGAGCCATTGAAAACCTTATGAAGCACAGTTCTGTTCTGACACACATAGGGACATCATGAACTGGAATGTACTCCAGGCAAACTGGTGGTTACTAGTCTTTTTTGGCAGTTCTAGAATATGGTACTTTGGGTCATAAAATGCAAGTGTACTGTACACACTAGAGTTGGGGGTTTTCCTCTTTCCCGTACTGTGGTCATGCTTGTTCAGACTCTGTCAGGTATCAGGTCCTTTGTTCCCAGCTTTTCCCAATTGATGAACCACCACTGTTCTTAGACTCTTATTCTGTAATTGCTAAGTTCTGAGAATCATTTTCAGAAACAATTGAATTTTTAGGAGAACAAATACATGCTAGTTTTAAAAATACCACATCCCATTGCTACAGGTCTAGAAACTAAAATAGATTTACTTTGTTTTCCTCAGCATTATTTTGTTTATAACCAAGTTTGATTTTTTTTTTTTTTAATTTAAGGTTTTTATTGTGGATTGAGTGAAAGTTTACAGGGCACATCATCAGTTTCACATTCA
>NW_006408722.1:3782485-3846012 GCF_000296735.1 Chrysochloris asiatica | reverse complement strand
GAAACAGTTCAGGCTGGCTATGGCTGTTTGGTTTTAATTGGAAACTGTCTCTTTAAATTTCGAGGACATCTGTGCGCATGCGTAGTAGAACCCTCCGAGGGTGGGGCTTGGGTGCCCACTAGCTCAGGCACCCCTATAGTCACCAGAATGGAGGTGTGCAGACAGCAAGGGACCAATGAAGGAAGATACCAAAAGAATAGAATATCCACACCTTTATCTCAGCGGTTCTGCCAGGCGTCTTTGGCCGCTCTGATCTTTCCCCCACGTGGTCTCACCCAAGATGGCGGCTCCTGGAGCAGCCGAGCAGCCCGGACTAGAAAGCAGTAGATTTCTTGCTTCTGCCACAAATTCCCCCAGCTGTGAGCCTTCCAACCTTCTAAGTATTCCTTTATATGCGGTTCAGAGTTCTAGGACCAGCCCCTCAACCTGCTTGGTCAGGTATTCTGTGTTGTTGGCGGAGCTCTCTGCTATACGTCCACCCGATCCGCCATCTTGTTTGTTGTTCCCCAAGTTTGATTTTTAAACTTTTGGTGTTTTAAACTTTTGAAATTTAAAAAGACTTGACTTAATTTTTGTCATTGTGTGGGAAGAGATGCATTTAAAACATTATTTAACAAAACATTTGACATATACTGCAATACCCGTCTCCACCATCAGGTAGTTTGCCTCTTTTGACTCCTAGTGACTGCATTTGCATCAGGGTAAAACTATGCTTCATAGGTTTTTTTCACTGGCTGATGTTTTTGGCAGTAGGTAATCAGGTCTTTCTTTGAAGGTGCCCTCTCGGTAGGCTGGGGCCTCCAACCATCTGATTAGCTGTTGAGCAGGTTAACTGTTTTCCCCATATCATTTAAATCAGCCTTTTCACAACAAAGAGGGAAAAGAGGAAGGCTCTAAGTGTTTTGAATTGAGGAATTTAGTTTAACTCAGTGATTACTAATGCAGAGAACAAATTTACCTGATACATGTAATTTAAAATCTTCTGTAGTTTCTAGGAATAATTTTTAGGGAAGTAAAGGAGAAGGGAAGCAATATTCATGTTATCCTCAAAAATACCACCAATTTTTTTTTTTTTTTTGACTTGATGTTTTCACAGTTCTCACCCAGACTAATCTTTACAAAGCAGCTTAATTTTGAAGAACCTCTAAGAGACTTATACTGTCTAGATTTCTTCTTGTGGGCTTATAAAGGCAGGCACAGTCCAGGTACATTTTTTATCCAACTGCTGGCCACTTGGACAGTATGTGCTTATTGGTATTTTTAAATCTTACCCTTCCATCAGACACAGCTAACTTTTTTGGAATTCAGGTATACCTTGTTTTATTGTATTTTCTCTATGTGCTTTGCAGATAAACTGCATTTTTTTAAAATTGAAGGTTTCTGGAAGCCATGAGTCCACTAAGTCTATTGGCGCTATTTTTCCAACAGCATGTGTTGCCACATTCTGGTAATTTTCTTAACATTTCAAACTTTTTCATAATGCTATTGCATACTTAATAGACTACAGTATATGTTTGCACAAACATAACTTTTTTATGTACTTGGGAAACCAAAAAATGTCTGTGGCTTTATTGTGTTGGTCTGGATTCGAACCCACAGTATCTCTGAGGTATGCCTTCTTTGAGGAGGCTTCAAAAAGCTTGTGGGGAAATTCCATTATCTTTTCATTTAATTTTTTCCATGAACTTTTGAAGCCCTCTCCTAAAACACCTGGTGTGGAGCTGTAGGATAAGCACTGGAGTGCTAGCCGCAAGTTTGGTAGTTCAAACCCACTAGCCACTCCTTGGAAATCCGCCCTATACAGGGTTGCTATGAATCGGAACTGACTCATCAGCACTTAACAATAACAACAACGTATATACTCCACCCCCACCTCACGTATATATTCATTTGGTACATTACAGTCTTTTTCCATGTCTGACTACCATTCTCTATTTTAAAGCTTTTATTTTAAAATAGATATCACTTTATATTGCTGCTGTAGTAAGTAGACCTGTTTGTTGGAAGTGGAGCATTACTTTGCAACTACAACAACATTTGTAAACAAATCATTGTTGTGTTTTAGTTACAGTAGCCAGGCATTAGACTGTGACAAATCCAAGAAATTCTTCATAAAAGTAAACATTGTTACATGAAATGGTCAGCAAGAGTTTAAATCAGTCTGTTCTGTGGTAAAGCAAAATGCTGTAGGTAAATGATCTGACCTTACTAAGATGCTAATATTTTATTTAGGTTAAAATTCATCTAAATTTTGTACCTACCCTGGGCTTAAGCTTGTAGATTTTGAAAGTGTAGGTAGTATAATAGCACACTTGGGAAGTTTTGGATTTTTGCTAATTTTGGTTTCTGTGGGGCTTGCCTTAGTGAAATGAAGCTTTTAGCGCCAATGTACATAACGATTCTTACTAGTGGAGAAACAAGATTTATTGTGCTAAAGCTGAATTCAATAGCAGTTGATGTTTGGCAGACATGATTGTTGTTGTTAAGTGCTGTGGATTTGGTTGCGACTCATAGCGACCCTGTACAGGGTTTCCGAGGCTGTACATCTTTACAGGAGCAGAAAGCCTCATCTTTTCTCCTGTGAACAGCTGGTAGTTTCAAACTGCTGAGGTAACCAGACATGATTGGTTACCTTTATAATGCATATTTTGAGTGTTTGAGGGGGCTTCAAGAAAGTTCCATTATCTTTTCATTCTATTTCTCCATGAACTTTTTGAAGCCCCCTTGTATATTTGACACCCATGCTTAACGCTCTCTGCCTTCAAGTTTCATGAGTAAACTAATGATTGCCTCAGCCAGAATTTCCAAGTCTGTGGTGAATACTTACACAATTTGGACATATATCACCTATAATGGCATGATGGCTAAATCGCTCTAGATGCTCACTGGAAGTTCCGGGGGAGAGAAAGATCTGGCAGTCTGCTTCTGTAAAGATTTCAACCTTGGAAAACTGTATGGGACAGTTCTTCCCTGCCCTTATAGGGTTGGTGAGAGTTGGAGTTGACTCAGTCCACAATGGATCCATAAATTATCCATTTCACTTAATTCAGACAAAACCCACTTGAGATCAAAGTAATGGATTTGAGTCCCAAATTTAAGTGACTCCAAAATGCTGCCATTTTTTCTATCCTGACCTCCATGTTCTTCTATTAGATTAAGGGCTTGTCCATAGACTGTTCTCAGAGTGCTCTAGGCTCTGTGCAGCTCCTTTGGGAGGCATCAGCTTTTTTATACAGTCATTTTATACAGTATTATTAATTATGTGGTTATAATTAACGTTTGGAAGAGTTTTACTGCCTAAACATGTTTGATGTCTTCTGCCTCATACCCCTACCCCTAAGACTTACCTGGAATGAATAGATATTAGAAAGTAAAAATGCAGATAATAGTAAGTACATTTGTCTGTGGAACAGACTTTTGTATCTGTTTTTAGTTATAGTTCTCTTTGAGTGTATGAGAATAATAACTGAAAATAGATACAAAAGTGACTTTTTTTGTGGTTCAAACTGCCCAGCTGCTCTTGGGGAAAAATTGAAGCTGTCTGCTTCTGTAATGATTTACAGTCTCCAGAATTGACTGACGGCAGTAGACTTAATATTAAAGAGTTTGAAGTGATTGAACACACGATTATGGTGGGGATGTGATGATTAGAGTGAAATTTTGTTGCTGAAAAGTGGGTAGTCTACACTTTATAGGGTTCATTGCTTCTCACTACCAGCTCTTACTGTGTTTAAGGACTTTTCTAAGCATGATGTAATGATAGGTTAAACCTTTGCATGGCCTCACTGATGCAATGCGGTCTGAAGCCCCAGACTTTATTGGGGCAAGGGTAATGCTTGTTTAAAAACAAAACACGCTACTGTAAGTTTAATGAGGCAATTTAAGATGGCTTTCCCAGAGTGGGAAGAGAATACAATCTCAATTTGGGAGTTGAAGTAGGAGTTGAATTTGCTTAAAGTGTTTGTACTGCTCTCACTGCAAAGGCTTTTCGTGGGGTGGGGTTGGGGTGCTATAGGTTTGTTTTCTAACTCCCCCAATAAAACAAACTTTGTTTCATATGCTGTTGAGGATATGAGAGGGGACATAAAAGAGTTCATGGAAAAAAATGGAATTGAAAGATACTGGAATTTTCGCCCGAAATTTTTGAAGCCCCCTCGTGTATACTTTATGGTTTAAGAATGCAACAGAACAACCTCTACAGGAAACTTAATGAGGCAACCTCATTTATCTTCGTTTTTTCTGGTGTATACAGTGGCAAATTAAGGAGCCTCTGGTAGCTTAGTGGTTACGAGTGGGGTTGCTAACTTCAAGGTCAGCAGTTCGAAACTACCAGCAAGCAGTTCCCTGGGAGAAAGATGAGGCTTTCTGCTCCGGTGAAGATTTACAGCTTCAGAAATCCTATTCATGATCGCTTTGAGTGGGAACTGACTCCACGGCACAAACCACCACCACCATAGGGACAAGTTCGTGGAAACAGTTCACTCTTTAAAGTCCATTTTAATATCATTTTAAGTCATGTTATCAGTTTAATGAAATTATGAGGTGTGGAGTGAGCAGAGAAAGCATTGCCACGTTAAATGCATATATTGAATTTCAGATTTCTCCCACGTGTTGCCAGGACAGGTGGAAATGGCGAGTGCATTATACTTGAGGAAATATAGTAATTTGGCGCCTGGTAGTGATTGAATGACTTAAGGGGAGTGCTTTCACTCTTTATAAGTAACAATTTAGAATTGGCACATTTAGCTGGATAATATAGTGCAGAAGAGGGCCCAAGTCTGAGGACACACATCGCATAAGAAAAAGCCGATGTTCTTTGTTTTGATCTCAAGCGAAACCTCTAGAAATGCTGAGGCCGGCCCAGCATAGCCTGAGGCCTAGGGCTGGCCACTTTTGTGCAGGGTCGCTTCGGGGTCGGCGTTGGTGCAGCGGGGCTGAGCCGGAGGGCGGAGCCTCGGCGCGTCTCCTGGGGCCGCACCCCCGCGTGGCCCCGCCCTCAGGAGACTCGGCAGGCAGCCGCAGCCCTGGACACAAGTTGTGGGTAGGCGCGCTCAGAGCTTGGAGTGAGGGGAGGGAGCGGGTGTTGGATACTGCAGTTCCCAGCGCTTGGTTGTACCAGGCTGGTCTTCCACTGCGGCCCCCGCACCTTCTCCTCCCAGGCCTAGGCCGGCCTCCCCTGCAGTCCTGTCCATTATTACCCAGTCTGGAAGGGAGCCTAGCTAAGGACTTAGGGGAAGACAAACTTTTACAGCTAGATGAAGGTTTAGGGCACAGCGGACAGCTCAGCCAAGGCTCCCATTTTTGGACACGCAAGCGAATTTGAGCATGCACGGAGGTGTGGTCTATTTTGTTGAGATGGAAAATGCTTCATTTCTTTGCCTCTGTAGCTGATGCGCTGGGAGCAGGACACTTACCTTCGTTTCTTGAAAACCTGATCTCTGACAAGAATTTGAGGCCTCTGTGCTTAGAAACAGAAGTGCCCAGGCGGGGCCTCCGTTAGAAATGGTCTTTGCTTCTTGAGGAAACGCTATGAGCCGCCTGACTTCTCATGCCGGGGAAGGCAGCCCTACTTTTTCTGTACTGGAGGGGAGTCTTGCTCGCCTGTTTACCAGCAGCTAGGACAAAGAAGGACAAAGGTATTGACATGAAGAGACTGGGATGCTGGGTGGCTTAAACTGTGAAAAAGTTGCTTTAAGTCATTAGAGCTTTTACATCAGGAGATGATGGGTCCAGTCTAACTTAAGTGAGTGGTGATGTGTCAGTTGATCTCATTTTAAGTGAAACTTTGGGCTCTGTCACGGTTTCTGCTGCATTGTCCTGTGAGCCCTTGGTTCCTCCTGGAGGCTGCTCTGTGGGTGAGAACTGGCTTCCACCTTTGGAGTTTGAGGCTTTTTTAGCAGTGAACTCCTTCGTGGTTTGGCACTGTGGGATCAGCACTTGACTACTAATCGAAAGGTTTGCAGTTCAGAGCCACCAGTCGCTTCTTAGAAACCCTTAAGCAGGGTAGAGTCAGCAGCGACTCCACGATACTTAACAAGAAGTTGATAATCCCTAAAGTCATAAGGTTGTAGATGTGTACCGGCCACATTTTACTTATTTCTTTTTGAATAGAAATAAGAAAGGTCTGGAAAACTATACATTTAAACATGAATCTGAACTCCTAATAAATGCCTGTTTTACTAGGTCAAGGGTTTGTCTTGCATAATCGTTCTTTTAATGCTAAACCCACACTGAGTTGACTACCCTTTAATGTGATTGGTTGTATTGGTTTAGTAACGTGAAAGCCTTTGCTGGCTTGGGCTTGTGCTGTCCCCAAGGAATCACTTTTCATGAGCACATTACTTAGTGGGCAGCTAGCACAGAGACAGGTGACTTGAAGGGGACTTTGACACAAAATGGAGGGAGGAGCTTTTCAGACACAGGCAGAATCCACCCATAAAAGAGTGTGTGCAGAGGGGGAGGGCTCTAGTAGTGCATTCCAGCTGGGTGTGGACAGGGGACCCCTGGTACACCGGGCCGTGGTACGGGGAACTCGGTGGTACTTGAGTCCCTCCCACTTGAGAATACCCCCACGTAGGTAACAGTGATCTGTTGCGTCTCACACCTTCCATTCAATGCATGGAAGGCCTTCAAAGAGTAGTTTTTGATTCCATGTTTTCCACCGGCTTTTGGAAGCCACCCCTTTTAAGGATTGGTAACCACTTGAATAATCTAGATCCAGATTGAATTTCCATGGCCCACTTGGTAACTAGCTTTGTTTCTGAAACATTAAATTCTTTGCAGTAGAGTAACAATTATGTTGTTGTTCTGACTCATAGGGTTTCTGAGGAACTGCTGGTAATTTTGAACCACTGATATTTTGGTTAGCAGTCCAGTTCTTATCTGACGGTGCCATACCAGTAACAATTATGATTGCAAGCAAACATTCCATTTACTGTGGCTTGATGTACAGAGTTACTACTTTCTTGGAAGATGTCAGCAGACAGCTCTTTATTATTTCCTCTCCCCCCCCCACACACACACACATACAAATAGGGGCATGCTGTATCCCTGCAAAGGTGTAGATTCCTGGGAAAAGGTGCTTGCTCACCTTTGATTTGATTTCAGCTGAATACTTAAATTGTTGATCATTTCTTCCAGCATGATCAACTCTTACCTTGCCACCTTGCAATTCAAATCAATCTTGCTTGTCTACCCAGTGCTTAGCTACAGCGCCACACCAGGACTGGCTCTGCTAATGTGGTGCTATGACTTCATGCGCAGGACTGCAAAGTCCGTGTGAACATCAAGCTTGGCTGTTCAAGCTCACCAGCCGCTCCTAGGAAAACCTATGCAGGGTTGCTATGGGTCGGAAGTGACTCGCCGGCACTTAACAACAATAATCAATGTCACAGGTGAGCTCTAGGGTGCAAGGAATCTCTACTAGTTGAGCCCTGTGCTGCTGTGGTTCTTTTATTTTATTGACTGGATTGTGGCTTTTCTTCTTTTTTTCACATTCTTTTTTGATGTGGAATGTACAGAATGATTTTCTTTTTCGTAAGTACCAGACTGAGACATTTCATTTGAGGATAACTCTCCTTTTCTCTAGTTTCTTCTCTTCCTTTCTGAGGGAGGCACTGATTCACTAATAAATATTTTGCTAATGTTAATTTCTTAGATGACTATGGGATGGCAGCAGCTACTTCCTCTCATAACTGCTTCTTCCCACCCCACAAATACACCATTAGAACAAATACTGTTCACAATTAGTAAGACTTACTGCCAGTATTCTGGAGAGTCTTGACATTTGAGCTATGGGACTTAACTCCTTGGAGTTATTAGCAGCTGACTCAGAAAGAAAGAGATTGAGAGAATTGATTAAGCAGGATCTGATGTGGCACTGCAGGATAAGTACTGGACTGCTAATCACAGGGTCGGCAGTTCAAACCCACTAACCACTCCTCGGAAACGCTAAACAGTGTTGCTGTGAATCAGAACTGATTTGATGGCACTTGACAACAATAACAAAGTTGCACAGGTGGCAGAGGGTGCCTTTTAGTTTGGTTCAGTTTCTATTTCAGCATTTCTTTTTCCACTTGGTTTTGGAACTGGCAACGAAGACTCTTTTTAATGTTTTTTAAAAGGGAATTCTAAATTATTCTGGAATATTTTCAAAAGTGCAACTTCTAATCATCAAAATTCCTATTTTTTAACCTTATTTGTTGTCCTTAAAACTAAAAACTTTCCTGGCATATAAATGTGTGATATGTAAAATAAGTTATTGTAACTATGTATTTTTCCTTTGTTTTTCTTGTTTACAGAAATGAGCCGTCAGACTGCTACAGCATTGCCTACTGGTACTTCAAAGTGTACACCATCCCAGAGGGTGCCTGCCCTGACAGGCACAACCGCCTCCAACAATGACTTGGCGAGTCTTTTTGAGTGTCCAGTCTGCTTTGACTATGTATTACCACCCATTCTTCAATGTCAGAGTGGCCATCTTGTTTGTAGCAACTGTCGTCCAAAGCTTACATGTTGTCCAACTTGCCGGGGCCCATTGGGATCCATTCGCAACTTGGCTATGGAGAAAGTGGCCAACTCAGTACTGTTCCCTTGTAAATATGCCTCATCTGGATGTGAAATAACTCTGCCACACACAGAAAAAGCAGACCACGAAGAGCTCTGTGAGTTTAGGCCTTATTCCTGTCCGTGCCCTGGTGCTTCCTGTAAATGGCAAGGCTCTTTGGATGCTGTAATGCCCCATCTGATGCATCAACACAAGTCCATTACAACCCTACAGGGAGAGGATATCGTTTTCCTTGCTACAGACATTAACCTTCCTGGTGCTGTTGACTGGGTGATGATGCAGTCCTGTTTTGGCTTTCACTTCATGTTGGTTTTGGAGAAACAGGAAAAATACGATGGTCACCAGCAGTTTTTCGCAATTGTACAGCTGATAGGAACACGCAAGCAAGCTGAAAATTTTGCTTATCGACTTGAGCTAAATGGTCATAGGCGGCGATTGACTTGGGAAGCGACTCCTCGATCTATTCATGAGGGAATTGCAACAGCCATTATGAATAGTGACTGCTTAGTCTTTGACACCAGCATTGCACAGCTTTTTGCAGAAAATGGCAATTTAGGTATCAATGTAACTATTTCCATGTGTTGAAATGGCAGTCAAACATTTTCTGGCCAGTGTTTAAAACTGTTGCATTCAGTTTCACGGAGAAAAAGGCACCCATCAGCTTGCCAACCTGAAACTGGTAGGTGGAAGCTAGACACGTGAAGGTAAATAAAAGGAAAGCTGTTAATACAGGAAACAGTTGCATGTAGTAACGCTAATATATTTAAAAATAAGTCAACAGTAAACCACTGAAAAAAACAAAAAATATATATATATATATACTCCCAAAATGGGCATCTTTTGTATTAAGAAAGTTGATTCTGCAGGAAGCATTGTAAAATAATTCTGAATTTGTATTTGTTGTAGATCGATTGTACTGTTGAAAATGGTTTTTTTGTTTTGTTTTGTTTTTGATGTGTGTGCGTGCATGTGTGTATGTTTGGTTTTTTCCCCTCCCTCTTTAACTGACAAGCCATGTGGAGTGGTCTTGAACCACTGCTTTCCGAGCCCTTTGTGAGTCACTACATAGTGCTGCTGGGTTGTTTTTGTGTGTGTGTGTTAATTTTTATTAATTCTAGTTTTTCATTAAATAAATTTTACTTTCTTTTCTGTAATTCAGGTTTTTCCTCACTTTTTTTTGTACCTTTTTAAAGTTAGAGTCTTTTGATATGCATAATTGTTTATGGTGAAGTTTATACATATGTATTTGATGTTTTTTTCCCCCCATTCATCAGTTCATTAGAAATATTTTAAATACCGCTATTTTGTGAAAATGATAATTCCAGAAAGGTAACATTGGAAGAATTATCAAAAGCTATTTAAAGCAGATATAATATAGTCTTAGTCTCTTTTCCATTTGAGTCATACCTTCAAATTTATTGTGTGAAAGGTTAGGGAATAAATTTTTATTTTTATTTTTATTTTTTTTAAAGTACTGAATAAAAAAAAAATCAGGCCTTTTTTTTTTTTCCCTTTGACAAGTATCTTGGATAAATCACATGTTAAAAATTTGTTGTATTTATTGGTTTTGCAAAAGAAGGCAGTGTCTCACACAGTATTTGTAATTAAAAGCAAATCATTTGTTTAAAAAAATAGTTTGCAAAAAAAAAATGTTTTTGTCTTTTATAATTCTCATTAAAAGAATATCTGGCAAATTAAAAACTTAATGTGTCTGCTTTCTCTTAAGTTTGAAAATCCAGAGTTATTTCCTGTTCCATTCTGCACTTTTGACCATATAGCAGAAAGTAAAGCCCATCATTGGAAGAGTTTAGATAAGCTATAAAGTGAAAGAATGGGTTTCAGACCAGTGTTTGGATTACAGTCTTCTTTTATCCTTAACTGTCAGCAGCAACTCCTCTTTTTCCTCTTGAAAATAAAAAAGAAAATGGTCAAAGTGAGTTCATTTTGTATTGGATAGCCTAGTGGTTTGGAGCCCGATTGTGTCTGGGTAGTGGGCCTGGTTGAGACAACACTCATCAGGTCCTGTGTATGATCTCAGGCCCTGTTTCCTGAACTTGTGGGGTTAATAATAGTAGTTAGCTCAGGGTAAATTGGGGTACAAATAAGTTACTTAGAACATTGCTTTGCACAAAATGAGCACTCATCAAATGTTAGCTACTGTTATTATACCTTTAATCAGCAGCATACTGTTACTTGTGACTAGTTACTCTGGGAAGTACAGGGCAAGATTTTGAAATGCCTTCTGAATGGCCAAAGATCATTTTATTCTGTGGGGTTCCTATCGATATCCTAACACTAGAAAGTCAGTTAACAATGAATTTGAATTTCCCCCTTATTCCACCACCAGTCCTAGATAAGAAAGTTGAGTTCTGTAACCAGTGTCATGAAAGAAGGTGGCCGTCTCTTCCTGTATAAGCCTTGTTTTCTGTGGTGGTTCAACCATAAATCAGGCGTCTTGTTAGAATGCCTGTTTAGAAAAGTAGCTCTTTTCCTCCCTCCTTGGTGCCTAGCTTCCTTGTGAGGATGAGGAACCGGTACTGGGCAGTGCAGTCATCACGCTTCTAACATACATGGACAAATACTTCATGTGTGTTGCTATTCCTAAGTGATCACTTGTGAAACTCATGTTTCAGCACTGTTAACTTAGACTCTCTCCCTTAAAACTCTCATCTGTGCTTTAGGGCTATTTGATCTCTTGTTTTTTAAACAAGTGTAATGTTCAAGGTAAACATTCATTATTAATTGAGCTAAATTGTTTAAACTTAACTTCATGGGATAGTTTTGGTTCAAGTTTAAATGACCACTTACTCTTCATATGTAATTATTATCTTCATAGTATATGTTTTCTGAAATATTTATGAACTCTCTCCCACCAGAATTTAAGCAAGGATTTGTCTTAATCATTGCTGTATCTACAGCACTTAAAGCAGTACCAGGAACTTAATAGGGCAAGCACTCAAATATTTACTTTTTAAATTTTATTAATGAGTTAAATCTTGGGTTTGTCATACTGCTTTATTATCTCAGTAATTAACTTCATTTAATATACTGGGTATATTTGCAGACGTATATCATTTTGTGGTTTAAACTTTGGAAAATGTTTTTCTAATTATAAAACATGCTCATTGTATTGTTGTATAAGTGCCATCGAGTCGATTCCAACCCATAGCGACCTTGCATAGGGTTTCCAAGGAGAAGCTGGTGCGCTTGAACCACCAACCTTGCGGTTCAAATGACTTTGCAGTCTGACGCATTAGCCCACAGCGCCACACCAGGACTCCTGCTCATTGTATAGATTTTGGAAATCATAAAAGGACAGACAAGGTTTGTGTCACCGTGCTCACATCCTTCCAGTCTTCTGTATGTGTTCATACACATTTATATTGAAAAAATCAGGATCATATAAATTATATACCCACACTTCCACCCAGCACATCATCATTTTGAGCAGTTCACCATTTTAATATTCTCAAAAAAAAGAAAAACCATTCTTGGTAGGTACTCTGAGGATACATTATAATTTTAGCCCATTTTCTGCATATATGTTGTCTATTTGATTTGGCTATTTAAATAACCTATGAACATTTTTATGATTATATTCTTGGGATTATTTCCTTCTCTGGAAAGCTCTTAGATCAAAAACTGTGTTTTGTCCATTTGCTAATTTAACTATAAAATAGGTGAATTTTGTATGATGACTATAGTAAGGTTGACATTTTAATGTTTGCTAACTATTTCTTCTCTAAGTCTTATTCATATTTTGGCCTCAAGGAATGATGTTTGTTTTATTAAGTGTCGTCGAGTCAGTTCCGACTCATAGCAACCCTGTATAGAATTTCCAAGGAGTGGCTGGTGAGTTTGAACCGCTGACCTTTTGTTCAAACTGAAGTGCTCATCCTATGGTGCCACACCATAAGGTTTTTTTCTTAAATTGCTATCATGAGTACTTTCTCCTTTCCATGCCTTACTCTTTGGTGTCTTCTTAAGAAGAGTTTATGGGAGATGGCTATCCAGGTGACATAGTAAGTTAATGATGATTTGGGGGATACTTTTTCCAGAGTGATTTTAATTTTAGTATGAAGTTTAATGGAGTCCTGGTGTGGCAATGTGGGATAAGAACTGGACCACAGTGTCAGCAGTTCAAACTGTCCAGCCGCCCCTTGGAAACCTTCTGCAGGGTCATTATGAGTCGGAACTGACTCGATGGCACATAACAACTATCTGCAGTTAAATTGTGTATGGGAATGCCAAGAGTCAACCTACTTGACAGCAGCTAGCAACAAAAACCATCAATGAAGCCAGTTGCTGCTGAGTTGTGACTCGTGGTGGACCAGGGTTTTCAAAGTGCTTGGTTTTTATTCCAGGATAAGCCTGCCTTCTGAGGAGCCTCGGGTGGATTGTAAGCTCCAATCTTTCAGTTCGCTCACATTTGTCCTACCCAGGCTCAAGTAACCCAAGGTTACTTGACAAAACCATACCAGACCCACTGTTGTTGAGTGAATTCTGACACAAAAGTACAGTGAGATATACCACCTTACCTCCCACTAGGATGTATGGCTACGAGTTATAAAAAACAAAATGAAAAGTACTGCGTTAATGAATGGGGAAATGCAAACAGTGTTATGAAAAGTTTGGAGCTTCCTCACCAGGTTGTCTGGTGCTGTCACGTTAGTTCCATCTCATGGATTCTGTATATACAACTGAATGACGCATTGCCTGTGCCCTTCTTAGAGCCATTGCGTCAATACTTTTGTTTTGAGTCTTCCTTTGTTTCACTGACCCTCTACCAAGCACAATGTCCAGGGACTGGGACCCTAGTGTGACACTCCAGGATAAGCACTAGACTTGTGACTGCAAGGTTGGTGGTTCAAATCCACTAGCAACTCTGGGAAACTCGCTACAGGGTCGCTATGAATCAGAACTGACTGGGTGACACACAACATGTCCAGGAACAGATCCCTTTTGGTGACCTGTCTAAAGTGCAGAATACATTGTCTCGACATCCTCGCTTCTCAGCACTCTGGCTGTGCTTCTTCCAAATCAGATGTGCTGGTTCTTCTGGCACACCATGGCCCAGCAATCCCAATCCTAGGTATATACCCAAATGAACTCAAAGCAGGAGCGTAAACAGAACTTATTCATTGCAGCACTGTTGACAGTAACTAAAAAAGGTGGAAACAACTCAGGTGTCCATAAACAGATGAATGGATACATAAAATGTAGTGTACACACACGATCAAGTATTACTCAGCCATAAAGGAAATGCCCTTCTGACACAGGCTAAAACATGGATAAACCTTGAAAATACCATGCTGAGTGAAGTCACATAAGACAAATGTACCATCCCACTTTTTTGAGTTACACAAATGTAGAGACCAAAGTTTCCCAGACACAGCTAAGTGTGGTGTTTACCAAAAGGGGGAACAATGACACAGCTTGCTTCCTTAAAAGACTTATGGCCTCAGAAACCCTATGGAGCAGTTGTTGGCCCTTTAGCGTCCCTATGTTGTTAAGTACCAGAGTCAGTTCTGAGCCATAGTGACCCTTCACAGGGTTTCTAAAGCTGTAAATCTTTATAGGAGCAGAAAACCTTATCTTTCTCCCGCAGTACGGCTGGTAGTTTTGAACTGCTGACCTTGAAGTTAGCAGCCCAATTCATAACCACTACACTACTAGCATCCCTATGAGTCAGAATAAATTCCATGGTGTAGGTTTGGTTTGAGTTTTGGTACCAGGATGAGAGGGGAGCACCGAGTTTCTGCTAATGGCGAGCAATTTGGAAATAAGGATGGTGTGACAGACAGCTGCACATCGTGACTGTGACCAGTGTTAGTGAATTCTACATGAAGAAACTATTGAATTGGTAAATGCTTTGTTACGTATTTACCAAAAGAAACTAAATTTAAAAACAGTATCAAAACATTCTAGATTTACTACTTACCAAGTATCTCCTAAAATTTGGTGGTAGTGTGAGTTGGAATTCTTAGTGGCTGGGTTTGAATTCTGACCCTATACAAACTTTATTTAACTTGTCAGAGCCCTCCGGTATTTCCCACAGGGGGTGAGGGCAGTTGATGGTGCCGCATGCTTACTGTGCCTTCCTTATCCAATAGCTTTCTCTGTCTTTGTGGTGGTGTGCCATGGAGTCGGTTCTGATTCATAGCCACCCTGTATAGGGTTTCCGAGCTCTTAAATCTTTACGGGAGCAGAAAGCCTCAGCTTTTTTCTGCAAAACTGCTGTTTGTTTCAAACTGCTGACCGTGAGGTTAAGAGCCCGACTTGTAACCACTGCGCTACCAGAGCTCCTTCTCTACATAGGTTTAAAAATTAATTTGATAAAGAAAAATACTTATTAGTTGCTATTTTCTCAGGCTCTTCTAAATTGGTATAAACTACCAATTTTCCCTAATGGTCTGATAGTCACATTTTGATAGGTTTGCATGATCATGTTAAGATTAGGAGTTAGCTCATATTAGGAGGAGGATACTGACAGTATGTTAGAGTTTAACCTGATTTAAAATAAGGTCCCCAAGTAACAATTACATTGATGAACTATATTTTAGCTGATAGGAAGTATATTTCATGTTCCAAGAAGTGTATTTAATATGCTCCAAGTGAGTGACTGGTTTAACACTTCCATGGCCAGTGGTCCGTATATTCAGATCCTTGTCCTATTTCCTTTACATTTGGGTGGTTTTTTTGGTCTTTTTACAAATCAGGATCCACTAAACATTTCCTTAGTCAAACACAGCTTTAGCATTAGACCATAAGTCATTCGAGAATGACTGTATTCTTGTAGTCTTTTTAAAACTGCTAATCAAATTTTCATGGGGATGGGAGCTCAAGTACTTCTCATTTTGGCCAAAATAATGTAAGCATGAATGTATGTGTTACAAAACTTCTTAGTGTTTGTATCTAATAATTCCAATTAAACTTTATTAGATAATGAAATGAAACTGGCAAAAGTTACACCCCGTGAGGCTTAGCGCCAGTTTCCTTAATACTAGTGAGGTTTACTTATTACAGAAAATACAGTAAGCAGTATCTGACAACATGGCTGATTATTATTGACTCTGATTTCCATTAGTCCTAAGGGTGCTGCTGACCAGGCCACCCAATCCCGGAAGTGGTGGTGTCTTGTTCTGTCCAGCCCATTTCCACTGGTAGCGACCCTCTGATGAGCAATATCACCCGTCAGTGCATCAGCACCATGCATGAGACTGAGACTTCTCTGCATTACAAGCGGCCATTGCCTCATGCACCTGGAGACTGCATTAGCAGTGAAACCCATTTACATGCCCACCCTGTCTTCTGAAGATGATCATGATACTGACATGACTAGAATGCACATATTGATTGATGTCAAAGGAATAATAGAAAAGGAATACTTTGTGCTTTTTGCCTTATGTTTTAAAAATTCAAGTATCTATGGTATTTGAACTCCACTCATACATACAATCAGGAAACCAGTCTAGTAAAAAGCCACGGATTTATAAAAATATGTTACGTATTAGAGAATCAGTCCCTTGAACAGTCTTATTCACATGCAAGTCGAATGACTAAGGATCTCAGGTTTGGTGTATGGTTCCTGGTAGGGCTCAAACAGAAACCAAACCCATTACTGTTATGTGGATTCTGACTCCTGAGACTGAGCCAAGTCAAAGCCTGTACCCCTTAAGCAGACCTTGTAAGGCATGGAAAGCTTCCGTTGGTTTTAATACTTGACAGATCCCAAGGTCTAGCCCCCAGAACTACCGTTAAGACTTTCTCAAATTAGTACTTTCAATAAAGTCCAGCTGATTGGGGTCTCTGAATCAGTTTTAAAACCAATACTGGAGAAATAAAAGTATGCGGTTTATATTACACACACAGTGTCCAGGGTTTTTCAGAAGCAAGTGGCACCGAAAATGCCTCAGTGCTGCTTATGGATGGAAGAACACAGAGCCGCCTGCATATTCAAGACTCGACGAAGAGCACCGATAACTCTCCAAAAAGGTTTTGCTCTTGCTGCCCCTCTACCAGTGGAATCAGGCAGGCACTTCAGTAACAGTACAACCCATTTGAGCGTTGTACTCAGTCCACAATCTGCACCTGTCCTCCAGAACACATACATGCAAACAAAGATTTTACCAGTAGGTCTGAGCACAGTACTTGGGGCGACTTGCAGACCCCATTTTCACTCAAGCAAATTCCAAATGATCATTTTATGTGACTGCACTGCCAATCACAAGGTTCGCACCCATCAGTTGCTCCTCAGAAACTTATACAGGGTCACTATGAATCAGAATTGACAACACTTAACATCAAATTAGTGTTACTTAGCATTCTAGCTGCTGTTGTTGTTATGTGTCCTGGAGTCGGTTCTGACTCATAGTGACCCTGCATAGGGTTTCCGAGGCTGTAAATCTTTATGGGAGCAGAAAACCTCATCTTTCTCCCGAAGAACAGCTGGTAGTTTCAAACTGCTGACCTTATTCGTAACCACTATGCTATAGCTAAGTCCTCAGAATAATGCTGTGTTAGGCACTGTTGTTTGCATTTCAGAGGAGACAGACACAGAAAGTTCATGCAATAAATAGAAGAGCCTGGCGTCACAGTTACCAGTCTGGACTAAGTCTTGGGTAGTGTATGGATGTCTACCACATCTGGGGAGCTGCACAGGCAAACATGAAATAGAAGGGGAGGGAGCAGGAGTCAGGATTCTCGGGATGGATGGCCGCCCACCTCTGGGGCCTGGACTTCTTAGGCATTAGGACCTGCACATTTCTGAGATGTATGCTAACACATGGCACTTGGTCCAACAGAAATTATTCTGTTCTGAGAGCCACTTTCTTAGACTGAATCTAGATTTGGGATGTCTGGTGATGGTGTGCTGTGGAGTCGGTTCTGATTCATAGCGATCCTGTACAGGGTTTCTGAGGCTGTAAATCTTTACAGGAGCAGAAAGCCTCATCTTTCTCCCATGGAACAGCTGGTAGTTTCAAACTGCTGACCTTGAGGTTAGCAGCCCGATTCGTAACCACTACGCTACCAGAGCTCCTTTGGGATGTGTAGACCTCATCAATCATAGGGTTTGCTTATTAACTTAAACACTTGATTTTCCACAAGGTTTTATAGGAGTCCTGATGTGGCACTGTAAGATAAACATTGGAGGATGGCTAAGTGCAAGGTTGGTGGTGCAAATTCACCAGCCATTCCCTGGAAATCCTATATACAGGATCGCTCTGAGTTGGAATTGACTTGACAGCACTTAACAACAACATGAGGGTAAGGAATCCTGGTGTGGTGCTGAAGAATAAGCACTGGGATGCTAGCTGCTAAGTCGGTAGTTCAAACCTACTAGCTGTTATTTGGAAACCCTATACAGGGTCACTAGGAGTTGGTAATGACTCAACAGTACCTAACAACAACCCATGGATAAGTCAAAAAGGATTGCTACAGAAATCATAAGATGACTTTGTTAAAAAAAATACCAAAATGTGAAGTATTGTTTCTTAACATAGCCTCCATGTAGGTCTACACACTTTTGAAGGAGGTGTTTCCATTTCAGAGAAGTGACTCTGAAACCGGCTCTCCAGTGTAGAGATGCTAAAGTGAATTGAGAAATGAGAAAGTAAAAGAACTGAACAGAAGTTTTCAATGAGCAGTTCGAGAAGATTAAGTATTATAATGAAATATGCAAAGACTTGGAGTTAGAAAACCAAAAGGAAAGGACATGCTCAGCATTTCTCAACCTGAAGAGCTTAAGAAAAAATTCAAGCCTTGGCTTGTAATATCACAGGATTCTATGGACAAAATATTGAATGATGCAGAACGTGTCCTTGGAAGACATCTACTTGGCCAACATACTGGAAGAAATCCATATTTGTACCCATTCCAAAAAGGTAACCCAATGGAATGCAGAAATCATCAAACAATAACATTAATGTCACATGCAAGTAAATTTTTGCTGAAGATAATTCAAAAATGTCTGCAACAGTACATTGAGAGGAAACTAATTCAGAAGAGGCTGTGGAACTAGGGATAGCACTGCTGACGTCAGATGGACCTTAGCTGAGAGCAGAGAACACCAGAAAGCTGTTTACCTGTGCCTTACTGACTATGCAAAAGCTTTTGGCTGTGTGGCTCATGACAAGCTATGGCGAATACTGAGAAGAATGGGTATTCCAGAGCACTTCACTGTGCTCACGAGGAACCTGTACATAGACCAAGAGGCAGTTGTTCAAACTAAACAAGGGATACTGGTTTAAAATCAGGAAAGGTGTGTGCCAGAGCTGTAGTCTTTTATCATATTTATTCAATCTGTAAAATGAGCAAATAAAATGAGAAGCTGGATTATGTGAGGAGTAGTATGACATCAGGATTGCAGGAAGATTCATTAGCCCTCTGCAATATGCAGATGACACAACCTTGCTTGCTGAAAATGAACAGGACTTAAAATACTTATTGACGAATATCAAATCCTTCAGTATGAACTGCACCTCAATGTAAAGGAAACAAAACTCCTCACCACTGGACCAATAAATCCCATCATGATAAATGGAGAAAAGACTGAAGCTGTCAGAGACTTCACTTTGCTTGGATCCACAATCAACATTCATAGGAGCTGGAATCAAGAAATCAAACAATGTATATAGTATTAGGCAAATCTGCTGCACAAGACCTCTTTGAAGTATTCAAGAGTAAAGATAGTTTGAGGACTAACGTGCACCTGACCCAAGCTATGGTATTTTCAATTGCCTCATATGCAAGTGAAAGTTGGATCATAGAATTGATGCACTTGAGTTATGGTGTTGGAGAATACTGAAATACCACAGACTGTCAGAAGAACAAACAAATCTGTATCAGAGGAAGTACAGCTAGAATATTCCTTAGAATCCAGAATGGCGTGACTTCGTCTCTCATACTAGTCCCTGGAGAAGGACATTATGCTTGGTAAAGTGAAGAGTCAGTGAAAAAGAGGAAGACCCCCAAGGAAATGGACTGACGCTGTGGCAGCAGCAATGGGCTCAAGTATAAGGATTGTGAGCATGGTGCAGGACTTGGCAGTGTTTCCTTCTGTAACGCACAGGGTCGCTCTGAGTCGGAACTGACTGGACTAACAACAAAACCACTCTTCCCAGAAGAATTGTGCACTCTTCAATTTATATCATGCCAATATGGCAGTTTCTGCATCCTCAAGGGACTCACATCATGTTCCTTTTCTGTGTGGTTTAGGGGAACAAAGAAAACTCAGAAGGGGTAAGACAAGTTTGTACGGCATATGGGGTAGGGTTTCTCAACATCGTTCTCTTAGGACAATAGCCTTGCTATCCTTACAGAATGAGAAGATACATGTTGTGATGGAAAAACTCCTCAGGGAAACTCCCTGGGCCTTTTTCTCACCAATACAGTTTTCTCAAGAATTCTTCATAATCAGTCCCTCCTGTGAATGTCCTGTATCCTTTAAGAAAATCTATCAAGATTACTCCTTTGGAATCCTAATAGTCTCCATAACCTTATGAAGTGAAGCTTTGAATTCATCTTTGAGGTCTTCCTGACTTTCCTTAAAATGCTCAGTCATCTAAAAGATGTTGTTTTATGTGGGATGCATTCCAGTAAACTTTTTGTAAAGCTTCAATGATTTGGGAAGGGGTTGACTTGAGTTTTGTTGTAAATTACATTATTAGTCTGGCCTCAAAATAGTTTTTTTTACGTGGCACAAAAAGTTTTCTGTCTTTTGAAGGCACCCTTTACCAGATTAAGACAAGTCAGAACTAGAGAGCCGATCTGCAGCTATCCACTGATCAGAGACATGTTCTAACATGTTTTGTTTAGAATAAACCCATGAATGTGTGAACTGGAATCCTAGTAGCAGTGCCTTCTGACTTACCATTGTACTTTTATCTTTTCCCAGTTTTCCTTCTAAGTGATTGCTTTTGGGGTTCAACAAGGTCTACAGGTGAATCAGTTTAGATAATGTCATGCACAAATGGTTCTTGAATTTTTCTGGGCATCAGAATCACCAGGAGGACTTATTCTTGACACAGATTTTAGGCCTCACCCACAGTTTGATTTGGGAGGTTTGTGATGTGACCCAAGTTCTCATTGAGTCCTGGTGGCACATGGTTAAGTGGTTGGTGGCTAAATGAAAGGTTAGCAGTTTGAATCCCACAGCTGCTCTGTGGGTGGAAAGACCTGGCAATCTTCTCCTGTAAAGATTTCCGTGTAGGAAACCCCATGCTCGGCTGTCTACTGAAAGGTTGGCAGTTCAAACCCAGCCAGAGGAGATTCAAAAGAAAGGGCTGGTCATCTACTTCAGAAAAATCTAGTCTGACACACATGGGGTCACAAGTCAGAGTCAACTTGATGGCACATGGTACCTGGCCAACAAATGCTCAGGTGGCAGATGCCTCTGTTCGGGGGACACACAGAAAACCATGGCTCTATGCTTGTGCAGGGACACCAATGATCCCTCTACAGACAAGAAGGAATTCAATCTTTATTCATTTATTAAATTAGTATCTGCTATCTGTAATAAACACTAGCCACCACCTGAGTGAGGCACATTACTATTATGATTATGTTCATAATTTGGAGGCATTATGCTTACCCCTACCGATGTGAATAAAATCAACTCTGTTGGTACCTTTAGATAATTCTGAAAAGTTGAGATCTGGGCCTATAATTTGCTATTTAATAGACCAGGTCTGGTCTTGACAGTAAAGCCGCCATCAAAAGACGCATTAAGAACTTCATCCAGGCAACTTGCTGTGACAAAATTTAAATCCTGTCGCACATTGCTTGGGATTTCTTCAAGGTCTTTTTCATTCCTCTGAGGAATAATGATTTGCTTCAGTCCTGCTCGGTGGGCTGCCAGCACCTTGTCTTTAATCCCACCCACCTGTAAGGAGAGAAGAACATGACGTGGTTTATGACTGTCCCCCTAAGACTGAGAAGCCCTGACCCACCTACACTGAGCTCAGAGGCCAAAGCATCTTCTACAGTTGGTATAGTATTAACTAGGTTAACAAACACTAACCAAGAATTAGTGTTTCAATTAGTGCTATATTAATTGAAACCCTAATTTGATCGCTTCTTGTTAAGTGCCGCTAAGTCGGTTCTGAGTCCTAGCAACCCTGTATAGAGTTTCTGAGGAGTGGCTGGTGAGTTTGAACCGCCGACCTTGCAGTCCAGCGCATTTACCCACAGTACCACAGGAGTCCAATTTGATCACTAATATCACTAATTTGTAATATTGATAAATAGTCCCTAATCTTAACTGAAAACGTTCTACTAAAGTTTTTGATAGGTATAAGCATCTTCGTTTCTGTCAACTGTTCCTTTTTTTAATACTGTTAAGGCTAATATCCGTACTATCTTGTTTGTAAGTTGATTTTAAAAGCTCATTAAAAATCATTATTGTGACTATAAGTACCGTTCCTATAGAGAGCTTAGTCACATGCAGGATCATTTCCTTCCCTAAAGTGTAAAGCCGTGATCTTGATGCAACTCAGCAGACAAGAGTATTAGTGCCATGTTCAAATGCATCCTGTACAAACACTTCATCTACTATTTAATCATACAATTGAATTTGCTTCACACTTTGAAAGGGCTTTCTCTTCAGCTTTTTGTTTGCTTTAAAGCTTAATTGCCATTTCCCCCCTTAAACATAAAGAAAATATACCCTAAACTATTTAGGGTCTGTGGTACTTTTAAAATACGTCCACAAATTCTTTCAAAAGGTCATCTAATTCCCCTCCCCTGGAAGTGGTCCGCCTTAGTGACTCACTTATAGGAAGAGACAGAATGTGGCGGAAGTGATGCTAGGTGACTTCCGAGACTGACGACCACAAAGGAGAGTTTCTTGGCCAGCCGGTCTGAACTGCAGGTGTGCATGAACACTGAAATTTACAGCTAGCACCCATTTGAACTAGCTTTGATGGCTAGGTGACCAGAACTCGAACCGAGAAAGATAAAGATGTTGGATACTGAGAGCAAGTGCAAACTGCTAAAATTTGAGGAACTAGACTTTTGCCTATGAATGCAGTAACTCAAAATTCTAATAGAAATGGAAGGATTCTTCGGATCAAGGAAAATAGTGGACGGGACAAGAAATTTAAACACTGGCTATCAAAAATATGACTGTAAAATAAGCACTTGATCAGAGGTTGGTATGAACCACAAGGCTAGCAGTTTAAACCCTCTAGGGTTTTTGCTCCTCAAAAATTCTATATAGAAAAAAAAAAATTCTCTCTAGGGTTGCTATGAGTCGGAAGCAACTTGAAGGCATTAACAACAACAATAACAAAGGCATGAAGAGGCTGGCTTCCAACTCTTCATGGATTGCTAAGTTGCAGAATGAAGGGGGTAAAGTAGAGTTCCCACTGAACAGTTTCACTCTTTCCAAGATGGGTCTGGTGAACGGGGATGGGGGTGATGGTGAGAGGATTTTATCACTCAATTGTGATAAAATTAGCAGGATTGTCACACTGTAATTGTAGAAGATGTATAATTAAAAGGGGGGGAGTAGTTAATCTTTCATTTCAGAACAGGTGATCTCAAGACCATAAAAAGAAAAAGCATGAGTGGAGCATGAGATCCCTACCTAGAAACGTGTGACATGGCTGCTGTGGGCCTGCGGGCAGGAGGCTGGCTGGCAAAATAGACCCTTCGGACATTTAAATTAATAAATTTTTGTTGTTGTTTTGTCCGTAGACACCATATTTTTGCCTTGTTCATTTAAGAAATATACGATGTAAGTGGGGAGCCACAGAGTGGAACTGGGATAATTGTTGTTGCAGGGAGGGGACAGGAACCACTGAGATGAATCAAGGTGCACGGGCTGCTGAATGCAGAGCTGATTTAAACCTTCCCCCAATTCACAATAAAAAATTATACACAAAAATCAGAAAAGAGAGAGAGAGAAAAAGCTGCTGCTGGGATCTTTCTGTCTGACACTTCCCCTGGAGGAAGCCAGCTGCATGGCTGAGGTCATTTAAACAGTTTATGGCACACCCATGAGATGTGAGTGAAACACATGGGAAGCAGATCCAACAATCCCAGATAACCTTTGGATGATTGAAGTCTGGAGGCATTTGACTGTGAGATGAGACTCCATGCCAGAAGTACAAACCAAGCTCTCCTGAATGTGTGACGGACTGAAACTATGATGCTAATAATAGTAATTTCTGTTTTGAGGTAATGTGTTATACAGAAATAGTAAACACAGCTTGCAACCATACTACCTAGAGCATGTACTCCCTGAGGACAGCCATCTCAGAGCCCTGTGAAGGTCTCCCCAGCTGCCATCCTATCCCACCACCATCCTCTTTCAGGGTTTTGTTTTCCATGCACAGCTTCAAAGTACCTTCTCCAAAAAGAGTATAGGATAAACTGATTCCTTGCATGTAACAAAATGCCTATTTAACTTTCACACTTAATAGTAAAACTGTATATACAAGACTAGAGTGAAAATGATTTTCCCTTGTTGCTTACAAGATAATTCTCAGTCAGTGTCACTAATAAGAAAACATCTTCTTGGTGCAGTGCAGTGACTGACTTCATATGGCTTTTCAATCCTATATAGTCTTTGTAACTCCCACCAAACAACTCTTTTTCCTGATGGGTCTGGGATAGAAACGGTGAAAGAGGATGCTAAGATTCAGTTGTGAATGATTATTAATAGGGCCAATAATGATTGCAAAAACCTGCAAATCCAATAAGGGGATTGGTCAGTTTTGCCATCTTGCTAGGTTTAAAATGAACTATCTCAGATGCAGGAAGAAGGATTTCATTACCAAAAAGAAAAAGGAGCCAGGAGTACAGCACATCTTTGGACCCAGAGATCCCTGTGCGTGGCACCTCCTCAACCCAGGAGACAGAGCTGTGGCACCAGAGGAGCAACAGCAGCAGAACCAAGAGTCAGAGCATGAGACACACTGGTGCATTTCCCAGCCCATGGACTAAGTTAAAGCAAGGCTTGCTTGTGGAGTGGGGTGCCTCCAGGCACATGGCGGGGGAGATTGGTTTACTGAGCACCTTCAGGCTGAGGCTTATGGTGGAATGGGGTGCTCCTTGGGCATTTATCTGCAGTATAAAAGAGCCTTGTAACACTGCCTGAACAGGGAGGTAGCCAGGCCAAAGGGCAGAGGGCTCAAGAGAGACCCACAATGGGGCACAGCAGAGAAGAGGTTGTCCCAACAAAGACTTGTCAACCTCCCTAATAAACCCCTAACTCTGAGTATGCTGTATGAGTTTCATGCGGCCATTGCAATGAATTATTGAACCCAACTGAATAGCTGATCTATTTTTGCCATTACTTCATAAAGAGTTTCTAAGAATGAAGAGAGTCCTTAATTTTCTCATTTTGCCACGAGGCTGCTCAAATTGCTGTACACTAGAATTGTTGTACCTGGTGTGCACTGCAGGCTAAGCAAGATTGGTTTGAACCACAAAGTGAGTGGTTCAAATTCACCAACCACTCCTCAGAAACCCTATACAGGGTCGCTATGAGTCGAAATGACTTGATGGCACTTAACAACAAAGAACTGGTACCTAATGACTTAAAATTCTAATACCCTCTCCGGTTCTGCACACTTCATCACAGAGCTTTTACTACTTTAGGATGAACTGCACTGTAGCTCTAAAGTCCACAATTTAGCACTTAGGCATGGTCAGTCTTTTGGTATTTTTACTTTTCATTGTGAATTAGGTTAAGGCTTACAGAACAAAGCAATTTGCCTTTCAATAATCCATATGTATTTTGTTTCAATTCATTGACTGCAATTCCACAATGCAACGTCATTCACTCCACTTCCTCTGTGTTTCCCGTTTTCATTTCTCCTCTTTTCCTAACCCTTTTGACTTTTGAACTTTGTCCTAGGACAAATGCTGCCCTTTTGATCTCAAATGGTTGGTTGTTCTAAGGAATATATATAAAAATATAAATATATAATTATATATATACACCACTCTAGTGTTCTTTATTTATTGTTTGGCTGAAAATTGAATCACCAGAGTGCGTTCAATTCCAGGCCTAAAGGGTGACAAAGGGTCATCGTCTTGGGGGTCCCAACAGTCTATCTAATCATAAGCCTGGTCCTCTGTGATTCTGAATTTTTTTCCATATTTTTCTCTCACTCTATCCAGGCCTTTCTAATTTGATCTCTTCCAGAGCACGTCAGCAGTGGTAGCAGGTACTGTTTGGTTTTTGTCTCAGGATCATGAAGACTGAAGTTCATGTGTCCATTATTCATCAGCCCTTTGGACTAACTGTTTAGACATGGTCAATCTTTATTACTTTCTACTCTATACCAGTTGATTTTCTGTAAATTTATGACTATCGTAAAGTCCTGGTGTGGTGCTGTAGGTTCATGTGCTGGACTGCAAAGTAAGTTTGAACTGCAAGGTCAGCAGTTCCAGCTCACCAGTCATTCATTCCTTGGAAACCATATACAAGGTCGTTATGGGTCAGAATCGACTCGATGGTACTTAACAACAACAACAAGTTTACTACAGAATGATAGGTCTCAAAGAAACATCAAAAGGTAATAATTAGGATTCAAGTTTAAAAACTGTTATTACTGTATTTTACACATGTGCTATATATTGTTTGAAGTCCTGGTGTAGTGCTATAGGATAAGCATTGGACCACAGGATTTGTTTAAACTGCAATGTTGGCAGTTCAAACACATCAGCCACTCCTTGGAAACCCTATACAGAGCCGCTATGCGTCAGAAAAACTCAACGGCACTTAACAACAACGAGATACACTGTTGAATGATTTATTAACCAGCAAGGCCTTGCATCTTCATCTGAGCATCTTTATATTTTTGATGATGAGACTAATATTTCTTTTCCCCCTTAGCAAATCTTTTTAGGGAAAAACATGGTAAGACTTGTCAATTTCTTTCAATTGATTAAACATTTAAAATATGAAACCGCGGGAGAAAGAAGAGGTTTTCTGGTCATGTAAAGATTTACAGCCTCAGAAACCCTGTGCACAGTCACTATGAGTTGGAACCGACTCCACGGTACTTAACAACAACAACAACAGGTAGAAAAATTCCACATGTGTTTAAAACTAAGGTAGTCACAGAAGAAGGTTATTAATTTAAGCTTGCGAATACCCATAAACAGCTTTCTTCATACTTACTGGAAGAACAAGACCTCTCAGTGTAATTTCTCCAGTCATGGCTACATCTGAACGTACCAGCCGCCCACTAAAAAGTGAGGCGAGACAGGTTACTATGGTAACTCCAGCAGATGGTCCATCTTTTGTGACGGCTCCAGCTGGGAAGTGCAGATGGATGTCTGTGTTGTCAAGAAGATCAAAACTTCCAGAAGCTTTAAAAAGAAAAAGAAGATTTTTAATGCAGACAAATTAAACCTACTTTCTTTTATTCCTAAGAAGTAAATCAAAGAGATAAAAAGGAATATTTTGTAAAAATAAATCCTTCCAGATATTAATGGATAGTTCAACTGAGTGGTCAGTCTGGAATAAAGTTTCACTTTATCCCAAGTAGGACTGAAAACAAAACAAAAACTTGTTAGAATTTATTTCTAGTTCAGGTGCTAACTAGCTTGTCTTCAAATGGTACACAGCATTTCCATGGGGTTTAGTTAATTCAGGTCTGTATTTTACTGAATGGTGTCCCTGTTAATATAAATTCATCTTGAATTGTGATATGCCTCCTGGCTCATGGTCTAAGGCTCTCTGCCATCACAGCTATCTCCCACCTGTGGCAGGCCACTTACCATTTGTCAAATGGTATTTCTTTGCATTGCTGCGAAGCCAGCTAATAGCCAGGTGGGCAGATTCCTTCATGACATCCCCAAGTTGGCCTGTCAGAGTTAACTGGCCTTCACCATCCATTCGGCTTGCTTCCACGAACATGATTTCCCCACCTAAGGGAGTCCAAGCCAAACCTATTGCCACTCCTGGTTGGCTTAATCGCTCAGATACCTTGAAAGAAAGAAGAAAAACAATCCCATTCAGGCGCACAAATACCAGGCCCACTTAACACACTACCCAGCAAGAGGCTGCCCTTTCCATGGAGGGCTCGGGCTAAACTTCACAGTATTTACTACCTAATATGACTCTGAGTCACACCATCAAGTTCTCTGCCAAAAAAACACCAAAACCAAAACTCTTTCTCTGTGGCATAAAAAACAAAATTATTTTAAAATGTGTGAATAACTGATTTGTAACTAGATATATCTAGCTACAAATGCCCTAATTTTCAAGGAACAAATTTGATTCTTTTTATCTAAGTATTTGTATTAGGCTACATATTGATATGGAGTCCTGATATGGTGCTGTGGGCTAATGCATCAGACAGCAAAGTCATTTGAACTGCAAGGTTGGTGGTTCAAGCTCACCAACTGCTCCTTGGAAACCCTATACAGGATCGCTATGGGCTGGAACTGACTAAATGACACTTAACAACAATAAACATGCATTGCTGTGGGTCGGAATCGACTCGACAGCACTTAACAACAAAACAACAACACATTGATATATACTCCAGAATGTAATTTCAGTTTCAAGTATCATGGGTAAGTTTTCGATATCAGAAACCCTCTTATTAACTATGCATTTTAAGAAGTGTTAGATCTAGAGGTCAAGTGTGAAAGTATAAATTGCAAACTCCTAGATTCAACTCCCATTGATCTTTTTCTTTGTTGCCATAGAGATAGATATTGGAGTCCTGGTGTGGCACAGTGGGTTAATGTGCTGGCCTGTAAGGTCAGCAGTTCAAGCTCATCAGCCACTCCTTGGAAACCCTCTACAGGGTCACTATGAGTTGGATCCGACTTAATAGCACTTAACAACAACAACAGAGAGATATTAGAAAATACTTTACAGTCCTAGACTTTTCCCAGTTGAGAGGAGGCCCACTGGGCTGCCTTAGTGCTATTAACTGAAAACGTTACTCACCTGAGATTATGAACCTAGGGCATGAGCATTTCAGGTTAACATATCCGACTTATGAAAACATGCAAAAACTAATGACAATAGTACTATGTTAACTTTTATTGAACTGTTTGAATGCCTAAATTTATAATGCTCAGAAAGTTGTCAATGTCAGAGGAAATGAACACAATATACCAGACAAGTGGTGATGGTGGTAGTGTTGTGCTGTGGAGTCGGTTCTGACTCACAGCAACCCTGCAAAGGCTCCTCTTTCTCCCGTGGAACAGCTGGTAGTTTCAAACTGCTGACCTTGAGGTTTGAAGGTCAGCAGTTTGAAACTACCAGCTGTTAGTTTCAAACTCACAACCAGCGCTCCCTACCAGATAAGTACTAACGCCCAAATGTAGTATCCTGTCCAATGGGCATTGTGCCAGTGAGTGGGTTTTGACTTACAACAACACTCTATATAACAGAATGAAACACTGTTCAGTTCTGCATTATGCTTACAACTGTTTTTAGGTTTGAGCATTGTTGCAGCATGTGTCAGTCCATCTTGTTGAGGGATTTCCTCTTTGTTGCTGACCCTCTACTAAGCATGATGTCCTACTTGGTCCCTCCTGATGGCTTGTCCATAGTATAGGAGTTGAAGTTTCACCATCATCACTTCTAAGGAGCATTCTGACTACTTCTTCCAAGACAGATTTGTTCATTCCTCTGATAGTCATGGTCTATTTAAATGTTCTTCATGTACACCATAATTGAAAGACATCAATTCTTCTTTGGTCTTTCTCATTCATTGTCTGGATTTCCCTTGTATATGAAGTGACTGAAAATAACATGATTTGGGTCAGGCTCACCTTAGTCCTCAAAGTGACCTCTTTGCTCTTTTGATGTTGATTTTTAACACTTTCACAAGGTCTTTTGCAGCAGAGTTGTTCCATGCGATATGTCTTTTGATTTCCTGACAGCTGCTTCCATGGGTGTTGATTCTGAATCCAAGTAAAATGAAATCCTTGACAACGTCATCTTTTCTCCATTTATCATGATGTTGCTTACTGATCCAGTTGTAAAGACTTTTATTTTCTTGATTTTGAGGTGTAATTCATACTGAAGGCTGTATAGTCTTTGATCTTCACTAGTAAGTGCCTCAAATCCTTTGCTTTCCAAAAGCAAGTTTGTTTCATCTGCATATTGCAGCTTGTTAATCAGTCTTCTTCAATGCATCAGCCACGTTCTTCTTCATATAGTCTAGCTTCTTGAATTCTTTGCTCAGTACACAGATTGGAAAAGTATGGTGAAAGGATACAACCCTGATGCACATCCTTTTCTTATTTTAAAACAATTACTATGCCCTTGTTCTGTTTGAACAACTGCCTTTTGACCTATGTACAGGTTCCACTTGATTATGTGTTCTGAAATTCCCAGTCTTTGCAATGTTATCCATAATTTGCTATGACCCACAAAGTCATATGCCCTAACACAGTCATTGAAACACAGGTAAATATCTTTCTGGTATTCTATTTTTTCAGCCAAGATCCATCTGATATCAGCAATAATATCCCTCATTCCAATGTGTCTTTTGAATCCAGCTTGAATTTCAGGCGGTTTCCTGTTGATGTACCTCTGTAACCACTTTTGAATTATTTTCAGTAATATTTTATTTGTGTGTGATATGAATCATATTATTTGAACATTTCCACATTTTGTTGGATGACCTTTCTTTGAAATTGGCACGAATATGGATCTCTTGCAATCAGTTGGCCAGGTAGCTAGCTATTTTCCAAATTTCTTGGCAAGATGAGTGAACACCTCCAGCACTGCATCTTTTTGTTGAAACATTTTCATTGGTATTCTTTTTTGCCAGTGCCTTCACTGCAGCTTGGACTTCTTCATTCAGCACAACTGGTACTTGATCATACCAGGGGCTCCAGAGTTTGTAGGAAAATGGAATTAAAAGATAATGAAAAATTTCCATGAACTTTTAGAAGTGTCCCCCTAGCCCCTTGCCCCTGTGCTACTTCCTAAAATAGCTGAATTTCAGCCAATTCTTTTTGGTATGGTAACTGTATTTCTTCTATCTTCTTTTGATATTTTCTGCATCGCTCAATATTTTGCCATTTAATCCTGTAATATTTCCACCTAAGGCTTGAATTTTTTGATTCTTTCAGCTTGAGAAGTGCTGAATGTGTTCTCCTATCTTGGGATCTTTGTACACTTCATTTTATAACATTTTCCCTTCTCCAGCTGCATGAATTGGGCTGCAAACCTTATTTTCCAACTGCTGATCCATCCTGTTTCCAACTTTCATATTCCAATCAACTGTAATTATCTTGAATGCATGTTTGATCAATTTCAGACTGAAAAAGCTGGTCAAAAATCTTCAAATTCTCATCTTTGGCATTAGTGGTTGGTGCATAAATTTGAAAAATAGACATATTAACTGGTCTTCCTTGTAGGTGTATGGATATTATCACATTACTGACAGCATTGAACTTCAAGACAGACACTGAAATGTTCTGTTAACAATGAATGTGACACCATTACTCTTCAATTTTCACTCCTGGAATAGTAAACCATATGGCTGCCTGATTCAAAATGGCCAAGACCAGCCCATTTCTGCTCACTAATGGCCTAGGATATTGATTTTTATGTTTCTTTCTTTCTTTTGTAGTCATCTTTATTCATTGTCCACTTTTCACATGCCTATGAAGACTGGAAAGTACTATGGCTTGGGTCAGCCACACTGTAGTCCTCAAGATGACATTTTTGCTTTTTTTAGTTTTGTTATGTTTTTAAAAATGTTTTATTGTGAATTGTGTGATAATTTACATGGGAGAACATTAGCTTGACATTCATCCTGTCGTATATTGTTTCACTGCCACGGTTACAAACCAACCAAAGGGTATACCCTGCAAGCCTGCTCCCCAGGTTTCAGCACACAGCCCCTCTCCCTCTCTTGGTCTAGAGTCCCCAGCTGCTCCATTTCTCCATGTCATCATCTCTGACTCTGTCATCATCTCTGCCTCCATCTCTGGTGTCATTGTTTCTCTGGGTACGGTCCCACACTCCCGTTCTTCTCCCTTGATGGTCCCAGGGACCTCCGCTCCTGGACTGCAAAGTCAACCACTCCCCTCCTTTTACTACAAAACATCTACTTTTACATTTCCAACCCTCACAGTCTGTCATGACAGCAATTATTCACTATTGTACCACATGGGTGCTATCCCCATCTCCTTTCATCAGTCCCACCCAGACAGACTGGAGATTTGTCTCAAAACTTTAATTCTGTAGGTTAGCAATTTAGAAGGTCAAGCATGAGTTGAGTTTGACACTGATACCATGCTCTACAGATTACATTTCCCTCTAGCACTGGTACATATCCCATTCTATATTTAATACTAAAAAGATCAATATGTGGAAGATCAATAGTATTTTAAGGAAAACAGAGAACCAACTCTTTATAAAACTATTTGTAAGACTGGTTTTCCTAATATAAAATGAGTTCCCTATGCCTGAGCTGACATCTAGTTTGAACAGAATTTGCTTGTTGCTGTTGTTAAGTGCTGTCGAGTCAGTTCTGACTCAGAGTGACCCTGTATAGGGTTTCCAAGGAGTGACTGGTGAGTTTGAACTGCCAACCTTGAGGCTCAAACCGACTTTGAAGTCCAACACATTAACCCACAGAGCCAACCAGGGCTCCACAGAATTTGCTATGGCCCTTTTTTACTACATGGCAGGGTGAACTAGTCCAAAACAATCATCCTTAATATGATGTATCACATGGAATTTAGCAGAAAAAGCACCTTGATATCACTTTTTTAGTTCTAAGACAAATCCTTCTTATAGTAAAACACTCTCAGTTCTTACTGGTGATTTGTTAGCCAGTACCAAAAGTTCCCCAAGAGGCAGCAGTAAGATAGTTGTTGATTATTATGTTGCTTCCAGAAACATCCCTGATGAGGTGAGGCCTGCCCTCCAGGTTCCATTACAGGTTCTGATCAAATCTGGAGACCACACCATAGCTCTCAGCTTCAGTGAAGCTCAGTACCACTTACTGGTAGAGAACACATCGGCAAACAGGGACATGTTTCCAGGGCCAGTGGGATGCAGTACCAGGCCTGAGAACCTCAGCTTAGGTGCACATTTCTGCTGTACCACCCCATTCCATTCCATAGGAAGAAGGGGTCATTCTGTAAGAGACTGCACAGTACCTAAAGAGCTATTTCAATAAACTCCACAAAAATAAGATGAAAAGTCAATGTTTGTCTCTAAGGAACAATCCAAGTGAATTGTAGGTAAATTTGGTTAAGTGTCATAAAGTCAGTTCCAATTCATAGAGACACTGTATAAGCTTCAAAGGAACTGCAGACCTTGTAGTTAGAAGTCCCGTGTGTATCCTATAGCACCATACCAGGACTCTTGTAGGTAGCAGATTAAAGACATGGAATATCTCTGCATTAAAAAAAAAAAAAGAATGAAACCAAGCCCATTTTCCAACACTCCCTAGAAATTCTGGTACTCTGGGGTAATTGGCCATAATCTTTGTCGTTACATGTTGTGATACGTAACCATCAAGCCCCCAGTTTCTATATATTTCTGCCTCAGAAATGATGAAAGAGCAAGTAAACATGAATTTAAAGGATAAGATACAAGCTCCTTTCTTATGCAGTTTTGCAGCCATCTTAACTTCCTTATAATCTGTAGCATTCTTGAAAACAAAGTTTATCCACTAGCTTCTATTTTCATTATTGGTTTGTGAAATCAATTGTATTAGCCAAGACAAGCTTGTTGTTAAGTGCTGTTGAGTTGGTTCTGACTCACAGTGACGCTGTAATAGGGTTTCCGAGGAGCAGCCAGTGAGCTTGAACAGCCAACCTTCCGGTTTAAATTGACCTTGCTGTGCAGTTCATTAACCTGCAGCGCCACACACACAGATCCTTAAAGGTCTAGTGAGGTACCCACCTGGTGTAGCGCTGTGGGTTAATGCACTCACTGCACAGCAGGGTCAGTGGTTCAAGCTCACCAGCTGCTCCTCGGATGTCCTATACAGGGTCACTATGAATCTGAACTGATTCGACGGCACACAACAACAACATGCTGGAGAGCAAATTTCAGTCTCTTTTGACATCTGAAGACAAGCTTGGTGGTAGTGGTGTGCAGTGGAGTCGGTTGCGACCGATGGTGACCCTGTACAGGGTTTCCGAGGCTGTAAATCTTTACAAGAGCAAAAAGCCTCATCTTTCTTCTGTGGAACAAGAGCTGGTAGTTTGAAATGTTGACCTTTAGGTTAGCAGCCCAATTCGTGTGGGTTAATGCTCCAGACTGCAAAGCTGTTTGAACTGCAAGCTCGGTGGTTCAAGCTCACCAGTTGCTCCTTGGAAACCCTATACAGTGTAACTATGGGTCAGAACCGAATCGACGACACTTCACAACAACAACAACAACACCACTACCAGAGCTCCTTGAAGACAAGCTTAGAGCAACCATTTTCCTACTAGATGTTAAAAGCAGAACATGGGTATTGTAATAGGGTTTTGTTTCAACTTGACTAGGTCAGAATTTCCAGAGTTTAGCAGTTGAGATGTGCTTATTCCCATGGTGATGAAACCTACCTAAATATAGGCCTAGTTAACTCTATGATGAGTGTTATGAGCAGCCAATCCTGACATCAGGATTGGAGGAAGACTCATTAACAACCTGCAATATGCAGATGACACAACCTTGCTTGCTGAAAGTGAAGAGGACTTAAAATATTTACTGATGAAGATCAAAGACCACAGCCTTTGGTATGGATTGCATCTCAATGTAAAGAAAACAAAAATCCTCTCCACTGGACCAATGAACAATATTCTTATCAATGGAGAAAAGACTGAAGTTGTCAGGGACTTCATTCTTCTTGGATCAACTATCAACACTCATGGAAGCAGCAGTCAAGAAATCAGATGACGTACTGTATTAGTCAAATCTGCTGCACAAGACCTTTTTAAAGTGTTGAAGAGCAAAGATGTTAGCTTGAGGGTTAAGGTGCCCTGAAACAAACCCAAGTTGTTTCATTCTGTTGTACATAGGGTCCGTTATGAGTTGGTGCCAACTCGATGGCACCTAACAACAACAACAACACAAACCATGGTATTTTCAATAACCTCATATGCATGCGAAAACTGGGCAGTGAGTAAGCAAGACCGTAGAAGAATTGATGCTTTTGAGTTATGGCGTTGGAGGAGAATATTGAAAGTGCCATGGCTGCCAAAAGAACAAATAGATCCATGTTGGAAGAAGTATAGCCAGAGTGCTCCTTGGAGGCCAGGATGGCCAGACTTCATCTCTCATACTTTGAACACTGGAGAAGGATATTATCATGTTTGGTAAGGTGGAGGGTCAGAGAAAAAGAGGAAGACCTCCAGCAAGAAGGACTGGCCAAGTGGCAGCATCAGTGGGCTCAAGCATGGCAACAATTGTAAAGTTAGCCCAGGACCGGGCAGTGTTTCATTCTGTTGTATATAGGGTCACTAAGAGTCGGTACCGACTCAATGACACCTAACACTCAATAAAAGGGATGCTTCCTTGGGGTTTTGACCTGCTCCCAATATAATGGGCACATGGCCAAGACTCTTTCTTCCACTAGAGGTTTGGGACTCTGCAACTGTAAGCCATTTCCTTGATAATAAACTTCTCTTTATATATATGTTTCTCTTTATATATAGGCTTCACCAAAAAAATGGGGTTCTAGAGAAACAAAACTACAAGGATGAGTTTTCTAAATTGGGATTCAAGTCTAATTTTAAAGGCACTGGTATAGGGTGGAGGCATAACTGATCTCCACGTCACAGCAGTTCACCTTGGGCTAATTTTGAGTTTGGTCTTTTTTTCCCTTTGTGGAATCAAAGGAAGTTAGACATGTCCCCACTTGGTTTAAGAAACTGGTGTCAGGAGCGGGATTCATTCCAATAACTCCATACTCATGGAAGCATGAGGGAAAGAAGGAAGGGGCATGGGATAAAATACTTAAACAGTGGGGAAAGCAACAGCTTCTAGAGCTAACATGCTGGTTAAACTAGATGGGTGATACCGGGCCAAGGCCTACTGGAATCCACCCTGCCAGAGGCCCAAGGCCATATGCATATGAATGAAGTTAGTCCAAGAGAGAAGCAAAGATTGAACTTGAATGTTTTTAAAAGGGTTGAGTTTGACTGCCTTTTGGATACTGGTTTCTCCTGCCCATTATTGTAAAATTGACATACATTTGTGATAGAAATGAATATTGGGTACTATGATTACAGAGAGCTTGTAAGCCTGCCTTCAGCCTATACTTGATTGGATTTGCTAAAAGGGGAGTTAGAATTTGCCCTGAAAAAATAGACTTCTTTTAACTCTTTGTAGAGTATGGGGCATTAGGTGGAATCCTGAGCCGTACCCAGAATCTTCAGAGTTGGGACATCTGCATTTGAAAAGACATATAGACTAACTCAGAACTGCTGGGAGAACAGGAGATTCAAGACTGAAAGAAGGCAGAGAAAAAAAAGGGGGACAGTTTGGCATTTTCAATTTCCAAAGCATGGAGTCCTGGTGTGGTGTTGTGGGTTAATGTGCCAGACTGCAAAGCCATTTGAACTGCAAGGTCTGTGGTTCAAGCTCACCAGTTGCTCCTCGGAAATACTATACAGGGTCGCTATGGGTCGGAACCGACTTGACGGCACTTAACAACAAAGGCAAGGCAAGTTGGCCCATCAGAGAAAACCCTTTTGTTGGACTAAAAGTTAAAGGGAACTGGCAAGCAGTAAGCTTGCTGGTACCCATCAGGATCTGTGTGTGAGTGAAACTGGGGGGAAAAGCAGCAATGAAAGGCTGAGTTTGCATGTGTTTTATTGGCACCCGTTGACCTTGAGATGAGAAAAGAGTGACAGCTGGCTGAAGTCTGGGGAGTTGTGTGAACTCCTGAGCCCACCTGGACTGACGTAGTCAGAGAGTGATGGGGCCAGCTGATTTGAAATCCAAGGGAGGTGTGTGTTAACTCCCAAACTTGCAGCTGGTACCCATTTGACCTCGCTTGGCTGGCTGGGCTGGGTTGTGACCAGAATCTAACCAGATGAAGAAAAAGATGTTTGATACTGTGAGCAAGTGTCAATTGTTATAATTTGATGAACTGGACTTTTGCTTAGGGATGCAGTTGCTCAAAATTCCCACCGGAATGAGCTTGGAATATGCTTGTCTCCTCACTGTACTGGGTTGGTGGTGGTGGGATACGGATGGGCAATTTATACACAGGCTATTAAAAACGGGAGGGGCTGTACCCTACTCAGGGTTGCTATGAGTCAAAATCAACTCAACTGTACTTAATAACAATAAAGGCAAGAAGTGGCTGGCTTACAAGCTTTCATGGGTGTGCTTAGTTTCAGAATGAAGGGGATACGGTAGAATCCCCACTAGTTTTCCTCATTTCCAGATGGGTCTTGAGAAAGGGGGTGAGTGATGATGCTGATAGGATTTTATGTTTTCAATTGTGAGTTAACTATTAGTTAGGGTTAATTGTGATTATTGAAACTTTAGAAGTTTTTAGAAGTAATTGTAGAAGATGTGTATCTATAAGGAGGGAGTAAGTTATCTTTCATTTCAGGAAGAGACATAGGACCATCACTAAGGAAGAGCATGTGTGGAGCATGGGATCCTTGCCTGGAAGAGAGACGACAGCAGAGGTGGTGGCGTGTAAAGACAAAGTAGTTATGAACTCTAGGCCCATGGACTGAGTAAGGTTGTGTGCCTCTGGGCAGGAGGCTGGCTTGCAAAATGTGCCCTTTGGACACTGAAATGAATGTGTTTTTTTTTTTTTTTTGCTTTGTTTTATGTGTGTGCAGCAAATATTTTTGGCTTTGTTCATTTGTGACATGTGAGTTAAAAGTGGGGCCAGTGCGTTTCAGTTGAATATGTTTCAGTTATATCATGTTAGGGGACAAGTATGACTTTACAATTTTCTTTATTTAGAGTTTATAGGTTTAAAATTGACAAAAGTGGGCAGTAATAGTTACGTTTTTGTGTCAACTTAACTGGGCCAGGATTTCCAAGGGTTTAGCAGTTGAGATGTGCTTATTCCCATGGCGATGAAGCGAATACAGGCATAGTTAATGCTATGATGAGTGGCTATGAGCAGGCAATCAATTAAAGGGATGCTTCCTTGGGGGTGTGGCCTGCTCCCAATGTAATGGACATGTGGGAAGACTCTCTCTCTTCCGTTGGGGACCTGGGACTCTGCAATTGTAAGCCATTTCCTTGATAATAAACTTCTCTTTATATATCTATGCTTCACTGGTTTTGCTTCTCTTGAAAACCCAGCGTAAGACATGTATTGAGTTCATTTTTGTTTTTCAAACTATTCTTGTTCTTATAGGCCAAGATCTATTTTATACAAATATTCAGTAATGTTTACTAAAACTTTTTGTGCAAGTTAATCTTGAAGTAAAAATATAAATTTAGATTCCAATCTGCTCACAATCAATGAGCACCGGTCAGAGAGGGGAGCAAACCACTCTTTGTGAGTTTATGTTTAAACACAACAGCATGTAGTCTCATGAGGCACAGGGGGGAAGGTGGTTAGAATGAGCTGTGTGCCATTCTGGCACTTAATCTCACTTGGCTTCCACTTTCTTTATCTGTTAGATAAATCTAAGAAACAGTTGGTCAATTTCTTTTGTAATAATTTTAGCTATTATGTAAATACATAGATTGAGTAACTTTTTAAACATTTGATGAAAAAGAAAAGTAAATAACAAAACATGTATTTGCAATGCAGTAAATTGCTTGGTATGGTATTTCTAGCCATAGTGTTTGTGACTTCCACTGGGCAACCATGAAGATTGAGTGTATTTCCTCTTTTGCTGATGGGTCTGGGCAGAGAAAGTGGGGGACAAGGATGATAGAATTCTATGATTCAGTTGTGAATGACTGTTAACAGGGTTAATTGTGATTGTAAAAACTTGGAACTCTAATGAGGGATTAGTCAATTTTGCCATCCTGCTGGGTATAAAATGAGCTATCTCAGAAGCAGGAAGTGGGGGAAGAATCTCATTGCCAACAAGAAGAGCCAGGAGTGGAACACTCATTTGGACCCAAGCTGCCTGCACATTGAACCTCTGACTCAGGAGCCAAAGCTGTGACACCAGAGCAGTGGTAAATGAGTGTCAGCAGAACCAAGGGCTTCCCAATCCATTAAGTGAATACAACGGAATGCTTCTGTGCAGGAGATCTGTTTGTGGAGCTGGTGCTTCAAGGCACTGAATCGGGGAGCTAGGTTTGCTGATACACAGAGCTAGAGCAGAGCGTCTTGGGGCTGAGGTTTTTAGTTGAGTAGTGTGCCCCCGGGCATTTATCAGCAGCCCTGAACAAGCCTTGTAGCACTGTCCTAGCAGGGCAAAGGCCAAAGACCAGAGTGATACCTGCCTCCAGACATGGCTTGCAAAAGGCTGTCCGGACTGAAGAATTGTGTCTTGAGCATTTCTGTTTCTGAATTGTAACCAGTTAATTTCTCGAATAAACAGAATAAACTCAAACAGTAGAGTGCTGTTTGAGTTCTATGTGGTCATTGCAATGAATTACAGAACCCACTTGAGAAGTAGAGTGCTATGGGAGGGGTACTTGGTGTCAGAATTGGTAAGGAATGTTGGAGGCTGGAGGTATATCTGACCTCAGCCTCATAGGAATTAGCCTTGGGCTGATGAGTTTGGTTCTTCTTTTCCCGTGAAGTCAGAGGAGGAGAGGCGCACTCCCACACCAGTTTTGACAGTATTAAAAACTGCATTCTTAATACCTCAACAATTCAGCGTTTAAGGAATAGCTGTTTATCTCATCTCCAATTTCATGATGGCCTTCCTTCTTTAATCATAGTGCTATTTGATTGGAATTATTATGTATACACTCTTTTTCTTGTGAACCTTCCAAGCCTAAACCAACATTTATTTTATTCTCTTGTTATTACTACAGACCCATCAGAGTTTTACATTCACTCAAGAGTCCTTTAACATGTATCTGGAGCCAGGCTCTCCTATAGGTGATGGTGGCTGTTGTGTGCTGCAGCATTAGTTGATTCTGACTCTTGTATAGGATTTTCTGAGGTTGTAAAATCTTTATGTGAGCAAAAAGCCTCATCTTTCTCCAACTTAAAGACTTTTTTGTTGGTTCCATATAGGGTCTTGGAGGAGCAACTAGTGGGTTTGAACTACTGACCTTATGAGCAGTCCAGTGCTTATCCTACAGTGTCACAAAAGGACTCTTTGTTGTTGTTGTTAAGTGCCATTGAGTCGCTTCTGACCCATAGCGACCCTGTATATGGTTTTGGAGGAGTAGCTGGTGAGCTTGAACCACTGACCTTGCAGTTCAAATGGCTTTGCTGTCTGACGTATTACCCACAGCGCCACACTAGGACTTGTTGTTGTTGTTATGTGCCGTGGAGTCGGTTCTGACTCACAGCAACCCCGTACAGGGTTTCCGAGGCTGTAAATCTTTACTGGAGCAGAAAGCCTCAGCTTTCTCCTGCGGAACAGCTGGTAGTTTCAAACTGCTGATCTTGCGGTTCACAGCCCAATTCATAACCACTAGGTTATGTATTTATGTTTCATCGCAACCTTATACACAATAGTATGAAATACTGGTACATTTAGGAAAGAGCATAGTCAGAGTGGCAGGGGAGTAACCAGCTCAGGAATGGTAGTATATGAAAGAACTGTGTCATAGGAGAAGTGAAACCTGAGTGATCTTAAAACATGAAGATTTTCTAAGCAGAGAAGGGCCAGGAGGCCAGAGGGAGTGCCAAGGAATGGAGGCCTGGTTTGGCAGGCCTTCTTCCCAGGGAGATTTGCCAGGACAGTAACATGCTAACAACACCTGAGTTATCAGACTGCAGTGACACTTAGATCATACGTTGGTTTCTTTGATAGCTCATCCAGCATTTCTCATGCTCCTGCCAGGCTTCTCACCACAGTAGTTATTCATCTGCCAACCTCTTTATAGTCTCCACACTGAGATCCCCTGCCTTCAATTAATGAATATTTTACTTTTCTACTGTAGACTTGTTTCAGTAGCATTTGGAAAAAGTAAGGTCAGATTGTTTCCCTTGGAGAGGTGCTGCAGTCTACCACTGTCAGCTCTTAAACAGGCCCCACCTGGCCTGACACTTGCAATGCTGAGAACCAGCTGTTTTTCAGATACTTTCAATAGGGCTTTTCTTTGGCACATCTAATCTATGATGGGGCACTGGGCCAGACTTTGTGTGTTTAAACAGGGTAGATGACATGAAGAGTCTCTTGTACTTGGGGCATATAGCCAGGGAGGACCAGACCCTTGGTAAAATGGGGGCTCAGCAAAAAAGAGGAAGCCCTTCAAGGAGGTGGACTGACACAATGGCAGCAACCATGAGCTGGGTGCAAGCATGATGATTGTGTGGATGGCAAAGGACTGGACAAATGTTCATTGTGCTGTGTGTACGGTCACTATGAGTTGGTACCAACTGAAGGCAACTAAACATTTCTGTAGAATCATCTTCAAGGAAAGTAAGAATAGGAAGGGGTGGCGTATAGTTAGATGTGGATTAAAAATGAGGATTGGTGGTTGTGGAGGCAGGAACTAGATCTATTCATATCTTTACTATGTGCTGGGCTCTAAGGGGGGCAGTCCTGGTGTGGAGTCCTCAGAGCTCCAAGGAACAGCTAGTGAATTTGAACCACCAACCTTGCGGTTCAAAACGACCATGAAGTCCAGTGCATTATACCACAGCACCACACCAGAACTCCATTTACAAGAATAAAACACATGTAATTATCCTCATATATCAGAGGAGAAAGCTGTGGCAGTCTGCTTCCAGACACTGCAGCCTTGGAAACCTAGGGACAGTTCTACTTTGTCCTATGTGGTTGTTATGAGTCGGAATTGACTTGAAAGTAAAGGATTTGGCTTTCTGTTTTGGTATCAGAGGAAGATAGCAAACTCAATGAGGTTGGTTTATTATTTAAGGTATAAGAGATCTTGTTACATTCAGACCTTATTCTTCTATCTTCTACTTAAGATTTGCTTTTCTGAAGCTTCTAACAGCTGGTTTTACCATCTTCATTTTTCCTCATTATCTTCAACATTTAACAAAACACTTCCTCATTAATATCCTTATCTTCTGCTACCATCCTGGTGTCTTCAACAAATGCATGGGTGCTCATACACAATCTGGGTTCTCAGTTTTCTAAATACCTCCCTAACTTGGCCACTCTTTTTCAAGTCCTTATTACCAATAGAAATGATACCACTTCTGAAGTAAAAAACTGTAAACATCTCTCTCTAACCATCACCACTTTCTTATCCTTGTAGTTCTTTTGTACTTAAAGCCACCAACGCTACTGTTGTTAGTGCCACTGAGTCAGTCCCAACCCATAGTGACCCTGGATAGGGTTTCTGAGGAGCAGCTGGTGAACTTGAACCAGTGACCTTGCAGTTCAAAGTGACTTTGCAGTCCAGGGCATTAACCCTACAGCGTCACACCAGGACTCCATCAACTCTACTACTTTCTCCTAATATAGCAGTTCTCTCTTAGCTTCACTTCTCTCCTTGTGTGGGTAACATGCTTCTGTTCTGTTATAATCTTTTCCTTGCAAATACCTCAATATTCTTGTCCTTTTCTTAGAAAGGGGATCCTTTCTCCTCTCACAGGCCATTTCCTCCACTTATGTTCTAGATTCCAGCCCATCTTACTTTCCCCAAGGCTTGCTCTTAACTGTTACCACCTCTCCTCCCAGCAACATCAGTCCTGTGAGCTCTATCATTCTCTGCAATTATTCTTCTCAGCAAATACGTTCTTAGCCCTTCTACCTACATAATTTCTCTGCAATCACAGCCAAACTTCTAAAAAGAGTCCCTTTTGAAAAGAATCTACAGGCATTTCCTCATTGCCCATTCTCTTTTCAAATTCACTCCAAAATCTACCATCCCCATCACTCTTTGCGAACCCACTCTTTAAAGATCACCAATAGCCTCCATTCTATCAAATTCAATATACATTTTTCTGACATGATCTTTCTTGATCTCTCAACAACAGCAAACACCGATGCTCCTTCTTTCTTGAAGCATATGCTTTGTCTTCACGGCAACACGATATCCTTGTATTCTCTTACCTGACTACCAGTTCCTTCTCAAATCTCCTTTGATGGCTCTACTTCCTCTACATGACCTCTAAATCCTGGTGTTCTTCACAGAAACTCTTGTTGCTCCTATGCTACTTGCTGTTTTCTAGGAATACTTTTTACTGAGGTGTTCTTAACATTCAAAGAACATCAATTATCCTCTATTTTCCAGTAACTATAATTTATATCTCCATTTTGGACTTACATGTTCATCTATCACTACTCATGTTCAAATTGGAACTTTTAATTTTTTTTTGTAGCACCATGTCTCCCTGAAAAATGTTCCTCCCTCTCCCTCCATCAGCATGCTCCATCCTCAGGAAATGGCACTACCAGCCAAATGTCCTAGCTCTCTAGTCTGCAATCTGTAACTTCCTTTTGGTTACTCTTGGTTCCTTCACTCACCATATGTAATCCATCAAGTCTACCTCTAACATATACTTCAGATGTTTTCTAAAGTTGTTAAATGCCATTGAGTCGGTTCCAACTGTTATCTATAGTAGGAGTTACATTTAGTTTTCCGCCTCAAAACTACCCTATTACTTTCTTTATAGCATTGATCTTTATCTGTCATTATTTACTTATTTTTTAAAATTTGTTCCATTAAAAAAGTTCTATGAAGGTAGTGCTCATATCTCTTGCCCATTTACTATTGTATAGCCAGCAGCTCACACTAGGGTCTTTAGTAAATGAATCTCGTTCTAGAAGAAATGACAAACCCTAGACTTCTATTTTCAGGGCGAACACAAGTATTTGAGCCAAAAAGGTACCTTACAACATGTGGGAAACGCCTCAACATGTATTCTAATGTTCCCAATATAAACCTCATTCTACAGATTATTTACCTAGCAGAACACAAAGAGGAAGTGAGAGAAGATTGGCCACAGGAACTTTTGATAAAGAACAAAGCATCCATTAGGTTAGCCTGGGCTACGTTTCTCTTCAGAGCACAAGTGAGGGAGGCAGTTAGGCCTAGGACCGAATCTCAATCCTAGTGTAAGTTCTGTCTTCTCACAATTATGCCTGCTAATGGAAAGACACCACGAGAGAGGATCAAATTACATATCATTTATGCAAGTTCTTTCAGTGCCTGAAATCATTCCCATTCTAAAAAGGCATACTGTGGTTGGTAACAATAATATCAATGAAAATATGATCTAACACGGATGCTAGTTTTTAAATTGCCATATATCATTGACATTCTCTTTTATCAGAAAAGGCAGGAATTATCTTGGTCTGAAAAAAGTATAGGGCTTCGAGTCAGATGATCTCAGTTTCGATCATCTTATATGTTGTTGTTGTTAGGTGCCAGTGAGTCAGTACCGACTCATAGCGACCCTGTACACAACAGAAAGAAACAGTGCCTGGTCCTGGGCCAAGCTCACAATTGTTGCCATGCTTGAGCCCTTGATGCTACCACTTTGCAAATCCATCTCGCTGGGGTCTTCCTCTTTTTCTCTGACCTTCCACCTTACCAAACATCATATCCTTCTCTAGCAACTGGTCCCTCCTGACAATATGTCCAAAGTATGAGAGATGAAATTTGGCCATCCTGGCCTCTAAGGAGCACTCTGGCTGCACTTCTTCCAACACAGGTGATGGTTGTTCTTTTGGCAGCCCACGGTACTTTCAATATTCTTCTCCAACCATAACTCAAAAGCATCAATTCTTCTATGGTCTTCCTTATTCAATGTCCAGCTTCTGCATGCATATGAGGTTAATGAAAATACCATGGCTTGGGTCAGGTACACCTTAGGCCTCAAGCTGACATCTTTGCTCTTCAACACTTTAAAAAGGTCTTGTGCAGCAGATTTGCCTAATGCACTATATCATTTGATTTACTGACTGCTGCTTCCATGAGTGTTGATAGTTGATCCAAGAAGAATAAAGTTCTTGACAACTTCAATCTTTTCTTCTCAGTGGTGAGTTTTTTTTTCTTTTTTTCTTTACATTGAGATGCAATCCATACCATCAGTAAATATTTGAAGTCCTCTTCACTTTTAGCAAGCCAGGTTGTATCATTTGCATATCGCAGGTTCTTGATGAGTCTTCCTCCAATCCTGATGCCATGTTTTCTTCATAGAACCCAGCTTCTCGGATTATTTGCTCAGCATACAGGTTGAATAAGTATGGTGAAATAATACAACCCTGTCACACACTTTTCTTAATTTTAAACCAGTCAGTGTTCCCATGTTCTGTTCAAACAATTGCCATTTGGTCCATGTACAGATTCCTCATGAGCACAATTCAGTGTTCCGGAATACTCATACTTCGCAATGTTGTCCATAGCTTGTCATGATCCACACCATTAAAAGCCTTTGCACAGTCAATAAAGCACATGCAAACATCTTTCTGGTATTCTCTGCTTTCAGCCAAAATCCATCGAACATCAGCAGTGATATCCCTTGTTCCACAGCCCCTTCTGAATCTGGTTTGAAACTCTGGTAGTTCTCTGTCAATGTATGCTTGCAGCCGTTTCTGTACTACGCTTAGTAAAACTTTACTCCCATGGGATAGCAAAGATATTGTCTGATGATTTCCGCATTCCATTGGAATGGGCACAATTCCAAATTCTCTTTTGAATGGGCACAAATAAGGATCTCTTCCAATCAGCTGGCTAGATAGTTGTCTTCCAAATTTCTTGGCATAGATGAGTGAGTGCCTCCTGTGCCATCTCACTTTCTTGAAAGATTTCAATTTGTGTTCCATCAATTCCTGGTGCCTTGTTCTTTGCTAATTCCTTCAATGCACCTTGGACTTCTTCCTTCAGTATCATTGGCTCTTGAAATGGTTGAATATCAACCATTTCTTCTTGATACAATGACTCTGTGAATCCCTTTCATCTTCTTTAGGTACTTTCTGCATTATTCAATAATTTGCCCAGAGAATCCTTCAATAATGAAAGTCGAGGCTTCATTTTTTTCTTCAGTTCCACGAGCTTGAGAAATGCTGAGCGTGTTCTTCCCTTTTGGTTTTCTGACTCCAGATCTTTGCACATTTCATTATAATTATTTGACTTTGTCTTCTTGAGCTGACCTTTGAAATGTTCTGTTCATCTCTTGTACCTCCTTATGTCTTACATTTGCTTTAGCATTTCTACGCTGGAGAGCAAGTTTCAGTGTCTCTTCTGACATCCATTTTTATCTTTTCTTTCTTTCTTGTCTTCTTAATGACTTTTTGCTTTCTTCCTGTATGATGTTTTTGATGTCATCCCACAACTCCTCTGGTCTTCAGTATTGAATGTTTAATGTATCAAATCTCTTCTTCAGATGATCTCTAAATTCAGGTGGAATATACTCAAGATCATATTTTGGCTCTCGTGGACTTGTTTTCATTTTCTTCAGTTTGTTTGAATTTGGATATGAGCAATAGATGGTCATTTGCACAATCTGCCCTATCCTTGTTTTGACTGATGATATTGAGCTTTTCCATTGTTTCTTTCCAGATGTAGTCAATTTGATTTCTGTGTATTCCATCTGGTGATGTCCATGTGTATAGTTGTCTCTTATGCTGTCTAAAGAAGGTATCTGAAATGAACAAATCATTGATTTTGCAGAATTCTATCATGCGATCTCCAGCATCATTTCTATCACAAAGGCCATATTTTCCAACTAGTGTTCCTTCCTCTTTGTTCCCAACCTTTGCATTCCAAACAGCAGTAATGATCAATGCATCTTGATTGTATGTTTGATCAATTTCAGATTGAAAAAGTTGGTAGAATTCTTCTATTTCATCTTCACTGGCTTTAGTGGTTGGTTCGTAAATTTGAATAATATTGGTATTAACTGGGCTTCCCTGTAGGCAACATGGATATTATTCTATCACAGATAGCACTGTACTTCATGACTGATCTGGATAAGTTCTTTTTGACAATGAATGCAACACCATTCCTCTTCAATTTGTCATTCCCAGCATAGTAAACCATATGGCTGTCAAATTCAAAATTGTCAATACCAGTCCTTTTCAGCTCACTAATGCCTAAGATATTGATGTTTATATGTTCCATTTCATTTTTTACAATTTCCAATTTTCCTAGATTCATACTTTGTACATTCCATGTTCCAATTATTAATGGATGTGTACAGCTGTTTCTCTTCATTATGAGTTGTGCCCCATCAGCATATGAAGGTCCCGAGGTCTTTACTCCCATGAGCTTTACTCCATTCGCATCATCACAGTCAATTCTACTTTGAGGAGGCAGCTCTTCCCCAGTTGCATTTTGAGTGCCTTCCCACCTGAGGGGCTCATTTTCCGGCACTATATCTGGCAGTGTTTCTCTGCTATTCATAAGGTTTTCAGTAACTAAATATTCGGAAGTAGTTCATCACTCCTTTTTCCTAGTTTGTCTTCGTCTGGAAGCTCATCTGAAACCTGTCCACCACGGGTGACTCTGCTGGTATTTAAAATACCGGTGGCATAGCTTCTAGCATCACTTCTAGCATCACAGCATCTCACAAGCCACCACAGTACGACAAACTGACAGGCGAGTGGTGGTGTACCTTATGTGAATTTGTGTAAATCATTTAATCTCTGTAAGCCTTTTCCTTGCGTAAAATTGAAGACTTGCAGCACACTGTATGGCCTTCATGTACACTAAAGAAATGTTCCATTAATCTTGCTTTAAAAGTTGAGGCAGAGGACAGTTAAGTAATTTAGGACATCTGATGGTCATCAGAAATACCAGGCTAGCAGGTGAAGTCTTTCTTACAAGTGCAGAAAAGATAAACAATTACTCTAAACTTTTAAACACTAGATCTTCCACCTAAGACTAGTTACAAAAGGCAAACTGGCTACTGGTGATATTATCAGTTTACCTTTCAGATTCATACTGGTACAAGTATTCATATGTAATATTCTCCAATGATAGCAAGCAAAGCAGTGCTAATCAATTTTCTCATTTCGGTTCTTTTAGTTTCACTTTTTCAAACTCTAGGAAAATTTAGCAGTGCTTCTAAGCATCCTAACAGTAGAAATGGCTGGAAGAGAAACACATGCAATAGGAATGTGTAACAAGCTTTTGTTTTTATTTTTGTAAAGGAATTGCTGGAAGATCTTTTTCTGGACAGCCTATAGAAAAGGCCTATCTGACATGCAGAAACCAGAATCTGTTTACTGATTCTCACAAAATCATTGAATTCTCTTACAAGGCTAGCAGAGTTTGGTCACTTTCTCAGCCAACAAAGTTTTGTTCAAGTTCTTTCAAAACTTCAAATTTTAAATCTACAATATTTTCAGAATTCAAATTACTAAAATAATGCTTCTGATTCTACTGTTCAAGACCACTTTTATTGTGAAGAGTTGGTTGGTTGGTTGGTTATGTGCCATGCAGTTGGTTCCGACTCATAGCAACCCTGTACAGGGTTTCTGAGGCTGTATATCTTTACGGGAGTAGAAAGCCTCATCTTTCTCCTGTGGAAGAGCTGGTAGTTTCGAACTGCTGACCCTGAGGTTCACAGCCTGATTCGTAACCACTACACTACCAGAGCTCCTTATTGTGAAGGGTAAACCAGTTCTATTGTTATAACAGTTTTATAGAGACTCATTAGCATCAATATTCAGCTAAGAGATAAAAGCAGATGAATTTGAGGAAAACACTATTAACTAGGGATGATTCAATCTTAGATGGAGAGTTCGCTCATCTTCTGCATAACTTATCAAGTTCCTCTTCTAAAAATCTGTCTTTTTTCATTAAGCTGACAAAAAGGAGTCAATGATAAAGATTATGAAGAAAATTGCTAAATTCAGACATATAAAACGAACTTTTTCTAACAATTGACCTTTTCAGAAACACTCACATAAGTATCCTATTAAATATATCATAATACCCTCAGCCTTCATTGATTCAAACATCTATTTCCAGCCAGTTACCTCAACTTAAGGATCTCAGGTAGTGTAGTGGTTATGAATTGGGCTGTGAACCTCAGGGTCAGCAGTTCGAAACTACTAGCTGTTCTGTGGGAGAAAGATGAGGTTTTCTGCTCCGCAAAGATTTATAGCCTCGGAAATCCTGTACAGGGTTGCTAAGAGTCAGAACCAACTCCACAGCACATAACAACAACAACAGCCTCTACTTGGTCCTGGGTCTTAGGTGTTTACGATAGGTAATTATACTGTGAGGTGTCAGTTTGAGGAGGAAACCAGAAACAGGACTAGGTTTAATGGTAAGTGAACTTTCTTCAGTGAAATCACAGACCCCTGAAAGAAGCCGTCTGGGTCTGTGTTAGAAGTCCAGCTATGTTTTCAGAAATTTTCTACTATTTAATTCCTCATCTCCCTCCTTCCTCCCTTCTCCCAGACCTTGTTGCACAAATAAATTCTTAATTAAAACACATGCAATTGAAATATGGAAGTTCTATGGAGAAAAGGATAAGCACTGTACTGCTAACTGCAAGGTCGGTAGTTCAAACTCACTATGAGTTGGAACCGATTCCATGACATTCAACAACACCAACAAAAACAAGGCGAAAGTCAGCTACACTGTTCCTAAATAGCAATGGATGGTGGAGATGAAGAGCCCATTGAGTTTTTAAAGGAGGATATGGCTAGGATCTCTAGCTTCATGCAATGCTTATGTTGTTGTTGCTGTTACGTGCCGTCGAGTTGATTCCTACCCTAGGTGACCCTGTATGGGGTTTCCGAGGAGCAGCTGGTGAGCTAGAACTGCCAACCTTGCAGTTCAAACAACCTTGCAGTCTGGCGCAGTAACCCACAGCGCCACACCAGTATAGAATTACATTAAACACTACAAAGCAGTACTATACAGAAAACAAGTTTCCAGTCTTAAGATAAAATTCAGTCTCCCAAAACATACAATTCTACTTCTAGTTCTCCAATCTATTAAGCAATCACCAGAGTAACTTGGTGAGTATCAACAAAGAAATGAGAATGATCACCTCCATTTCGTACATCGGAGGCCCAAGGATGTCTTTCAGAGCATGAAAATCAATCAAAATTGGCATTTCAGGGGGTAGCGTCAAGTCAGTAGTGTCACTGAGAGATTCAGGTTTTGTATCTTCTAAGACGTGTTCTCTGCAACCTAAAAGAGAAGGATTTATTGAGAAGGTTACAAAAATCACTGCTAGTAAATATCAAAAAGCAAATATATTTCAACAGTGCAGTCTCTTTTATGCATTTATTAATGGCAAAGAAGCTCATCTTGTGTATATATGAAAGTTAGGCAGAAGAACGTTTTTCAATAAATAATTATTTGAGAATGTTATAATTCAACCACCTAGTTCATTTATTTTTCCTTATTGTCTATCTCTTCCCATTTCAGTGTGAGCTTCATGAGGGTAGCAATGACCTTTAGAAGTCAGATATGGAAGGTCCAGTGCACTTGATTACCTTGTAAAAATCTGGTAGATCAATGTAACTCAGCCTATGACAAACTTTTTTATTCCCTCTACTCTTGATTACTTTTCAGAGGATTAATTCAGTTACACCATTTTCTGCCCGTGGAGAACATGAACTTGGAAATGATGGAATCTACAACATACAATGAATGACTCCTTTATAAGCATATAGCTCAACTCCAAGGTTATAATTTTCCAGTAAAAATAAATGCTAATGTCAGAGAACAAACAAGATGGCGGATCAGGTGGAGGTGCAGTAAAGGAGCTCTGCCAGCAACAACACAGACTACCGGACCAAGCAGGCTCAGGGGCTGGTCCCAGAACTCTGAACCACATATAAAGCAATATTTAGAAGGTTGGAAGGCTTACAGCTGGGGGATTTGTGGCAGAAGCAAGAAATCCATTGCTTTCTAATTCGAGACGCTCAGCTGCTCGAGGAGCCGCCATCTTGGGTGAGACCAAGCGGGGGAAGGATTGGAGTGGCCACAGACCCCTGGCAGAACTGCAGAGATAAAGGTGTGGACATTCTTCTCTTTTGGTAGCTTTCATTGGTCCCTTGCTCTCTGCGCACCTCCATTCAAGTGACTATAGGGGTGCCTGAGCTAGTGGGCACCCCAGGCTCACCCTTGGAGGGTTGTACTATACATGCACACATCTCCTTGAAATTTAAAGAGTCAGTTTCCAATTAAAACCAAACGGCCACAGCCGGCCCTGAACTGTTTACAACTAGAAAAAAGGCCTAAATGGGGATTGTGGAATGGAACAAGCAGACAAAAGAGGAAATAGCCTGAAAATTAAATCCTAAATTATGCCAAAACGACCAACAGTGGCATCTTGAAATTTCTCAAGAAGAACAGTGAAAAGGGAAGCCCATTTCCTGATCAGATCTACCTGGAGGCAATCAGAAAGCATAAAAAAATACCAAAAAACATACCCATCCAAGTATTAAGGCCACAGATAACCTCTGAAGATGCCCAAAAAACAGAAGCAGATGACCATAGCTGCACATGTCCAGAAACGAGGTAAAGTGACTGAGGCAAATGAGCTGGAAGTAGACCTACACTCAATACTGGAAGACGGGCAGGCTTTGGAAATGCCGGAGAAGGAATTCAGAAAACTGATCATAAAATATCTAAAAACACTATACAATGGAGTTGAGAAAAATAAGGAAGAAGTCAGGAAAGCGCTATAGGAACAATCAAATAAGATAGATAGAGCATTGGAAACAATTCAAAACCTACAGAAAGAGGTCCAAACGATTAATAATAGAATATCAGAAATGGACAATACACTGAAAGGGCAAAGGAGTAGAACTGAAGAGATAGAAGCTAAAACTAGTGAGCCAGAAGATAAATCTCTCAACACTACTAAGATAAAAGAACAAACACGAAAAAGGATAAAAAAAAATCTGAAGAAGGCCTAAGATTCATGTTGGATAACATGAAGAGGAATAACATAAGAATTATTGGCATTCCAGAACAGGAACAATCACACAAGTCCACAGAGGAGACAGTTGACGTGCTTCCGGAAGAAAACTTTCCTAACATCATGAAAAGTGAAAAGATAAGCATTCAAGAAGCTCAATGAACCCCAGGATGGATAGACCCTAAAAGACAATTACCAAAACATATAATAATCAAGCTCTCCAAAATCAAAGATAAAGACAGGATCTTGAAAGCAGCTAGGGAAAAGAGAAATATAACATACAAAGGCAAGCAAATCAGATTAAGCTTGATTTTTGAACAGAAACCATGCAGGCAAGAAGGCAATGGGGAGACATATATAAAACTCTGAAAGAAAAAAAAAAAAACTGCCATCCAAGAATCCTCTACCCAGCAAAGTTGTCAATAAAATACAATGGTGTAATCAAAACATTCCAGAATAAACAGAAGCTAAGGGATTTTGTCAAAGCCAACCCTGTGCTACAAAACATCCTAATTTCTGTGGACTGAGAACCAACAAGAACAGACAACTACAGAATGACGTACATGGCAGCATCAACCTGAACTCAGCCAAAAAATGGAAGAGTCAAGAACAGAATAAAATGATAAGAACAGAGGATCTGGGAGGTCAGTCTATGATCAAAACAATTACAATGTGAAAAAAGGTAAACGCAGAGCAGAGATCCAGGTGGTGAGAAGGTCAGGTAGATTACTGGATAAAACAGACTGTCTTAAATGGGGGGAAGAACTAATGGAATATAAGGTAACCACAATGGGGTTGGGGTGGGGGATTTATTTTGGGTGTTGGGGAGGGCAATACAAGAAGGGGGGAGGAGGCAGAAGAACAAGATAGATAGGGGACAGGTTTGCATGGCCTAGTGGGACAGAGGTAAATAGTGATGCATGCTCAACCTTGGAACAACAGGGCTCTGGGATACAGGGATCTAGGTATAGCTTGAAGAGGGTAAATAATACTAAAATCCTTGACTGCCTTATGAATATTAGTTTCCCATGCCTACTATTGTAAAACAGACACTTGAGTGGGATAGAAGGGAATGCTGGGAAACATGATTAGAGAAAACTTGAAAGACCACCTTCGGCCTATAACTGATTGGAATACCTAAAAGGGGTTCTACAACTTGCCCAGTGGCATAGGCCTCATGCAAAGCCTTTACAGAGTATAGGACCTTAGATGGGATCCTGAGTCCCATCCACAGCCTTATGAGGTGAGATATTCCCACTAGAAACGACAAGCAGATTGGAACAGCTACAGTGACAGATGATGCATCTTCATGATGAACCTGACCTATACTCAAAGAGTGATAGTTACTCTAAATACCCACAGAGAGGGAAAGAGTCTTCAAATCAAGTATCAATGCTATCCGCTCTGTACACAGGGTAGACAGGAACGGGCAACTTAGACATTGGCTACCTAAAATGAGGGGGCAATAAAGGCATGAAGTGACTGGCTTACAAGGTTTCAAGAGGGAGTTTAGCTAAAGAGTATGGGGGGAAAGAAAGAGTCCCCACTGAATAGCTGTCATCTTGTCTAGATGGGTCTGGTGAAAAGAGATGGGGTTAAAACTTGTAAGATTCAATAGTGAATAACTGTTATCATGACTAATCGTGACTGTCACAATTGTAAAGATAGAACTTTTGTAACAAAAAAGGGGGAGTGGTTAATCTTACAGTCCAGAAATAGAGGATCCTGGGACCATCAAGAGAGGAACGCACAAGCAGAATGTGGGACCTTATCCAGAGAAGCAGCACCAGAGATGGGGGGCATGGAGAGGGGGAGTGGCTGAAGACTCCAGATTCAAGGACTAAGAAGACAGGGACTAAGAGCTGGTGGCCAGGAGCAGACTTGCAGAATATGCCCTTTGGAGATGGAAATTATTATATATACCTGAGTGGGTTTTTTTGTTTGTGTGTTTTTTTAAAAAAGCTAAAGTGAACAGAGAAAAATACTGTTAATTGATGGTACATGGAGGGGATTATAATCAATGTAATGAAACAAGGTATATGATGTGTTGAATGTAAAACTGGTGATATGCCCTGTAAACTTTCACTCAATCCACAATAAAAACCTTAAAAAAATAAAATAAAATAAAAATGCTAATGTCAGGATAACAGAATATGAAGCTTGGTTTGAAATCATTGTAATAATGGACCATTTCCTTTTTGTCCTCCTGAAAGCCATAGTTGGCTGCCAAAGTACTATCATACAGGGAAAAGAACCCATCAAAGCACTTTTCTGTAAGTCTTTATAATTCCAGTCCGAGTAAATATAAATATTACATAATATAGGGCCAGACACCTAAAATCACACAGGTTTTTGAAAAATGTAGGTAAAATTTGGTTGTATTCATTCTCATTCCTAGCATTGTTTTTTAGGTTACTACCACTGGACCAATAAACAACATTCTTATCAATGGATAAAAGATTGACGTTGTCAAGGACTTCATTCTTCTTGGATCAACTATTAACACTCATGGAAGCAGCAGTCAATAAATCAGATGATACAGTGCATTAGGCAAATCTGCTGCACAAGACCTTTTTAAAGTGTTGAAGAGCAAAGATGTCAACCTGAGGACTAAGGTGCACCTGACACCCAAGCCATGGTATCTTCAATAACCTCATATGCATGCGAAAGCTGGACAGTCAATAAGGAAGAAGGTAGAAGAATTGATGCTTTTGAGTTATGGTGTTGGAGGAGAATATTGAAAGTGCCATGGGCTGCCAAAAGAACAAAGAGATCTGTGTTGGAATAAGTGCAGCTAGAATGCGCCTTAGAGGCCAGGATGGCCAAACTTCATCTCTCATACTTTGGACATATTGTCAGGAGTGACCAGTTGCTGGAGAAGGATATCATGTTTGGTAAGGTGGAGGGTCAGATAAAAAGAGGAAGATGTCCAGCAAGATGGATTGGCAAAGTGGCAGCATCCATGGGCTCAAGCATGGCAACAATTGTGAAGTTAGCCAAGGATCAGGCAGAGTTTCGTTCTGTTGTACACAGGGTCGCTATGAGTTGGTACTGACTTGATGGCACCTAACAACAACAATCCTGGTGTGGTGCCATAAGATAGGCTTTCGATCTCAAGGTCGGTTTGAACCATAAGGTTGGTGGTTCAAACTTGCCAACTGTTCCTTGGAAACCCTATGTGTAGGGTCACTATGAGTCAGAACTGACTTGATGGCACTTAACAACGATTCTATTAGTTCTTATCTCATGAAATGTTTTAAAATACCTGTCACTACCTTTTTTACATTGTAACACCTTTCTGAAAGTGATTAAAATATATATTGATATACAATCACAAACATATATTTGTTTTACATTTCTTACGTTTTCTAGGAAAATTGGAGGTCGTAAAAAATTAAATGGAATGCATAAGCGATTGACAGTCTAGGCATTAGTGAGCTGAAATGGACTGGTCTTGGCCCTTATGAACCTGGCAATCATAGAGTTTATATTCTGGGAGAAAACAACAAATTGAAGAGGAATGCCATCGTGTTTATCATCAAAAAGAACATTTCAAGATCCATTTCTTGAAGTACAATGCTATGACAGGATACTACCCACACGGCTACAAAGAAGACTACTTAATACCACTACTATTCAAATTTATGCACCAACCACTAAAGCCAATGATGATGAAATTGAAGAATTCTACCAACTTCTTCAGTCTGAAATGAATCAAAGATGCAATCAAGATGCATTGATAATTACTGGTGATTGGAATGTGAAAGTTGGAGAGAAGGAGGATCCATAATTGGAAAATATAGCCTTGATGATAAAAATGATGCTGGAAATCACATGATAGAATTTTACAAGGCCAGCTTGAGTTATTGATGAGGTAAGTCACAAAGTATTTCTACAAAATCATAGAAAACTTTATTAAACAAAAATATCCAAATGTAAAGCTACTGTTTAACATAACATCTAGGTCTATATACTTTTTTTTAAAAAAAGCTTTTATTGTACACTGAGTGATTATTTACATGGGAGAACATCAGTTTTGCACTCACTCATCCTGTCCTATTTTGTATCATTGCAATGATTTCAATCCCCTGCATGCATCACCAGTCAACAGTATTTACTTGTATTCTGTTTTTATGTTTTCTGTTTTGATGCACACAAAAACACTCAGGAATATATAAAATCTTTTTAAAAAACCAAGGGCACATTCTGCAAGCCTTCCTACTGGATGCCAGCACACAGACTTTCTCTTCTCATGAGTAGAGTCCTTAGCTGCTCTATCTCTTCATGTCATCATCTCTGCCTCCATCTCTGGTGTTGCTGCTTCTCTGGATAGGGTCCCACATTCCACTCATGCTCTTTCCTTTGATGGTCCTAGGGTCCTCTGTTCCTGGAATGTAAGATTAACTACTTCCCAATTTATGTTAAGGAGCTCTGGTAGTGTAGTGGTTATGAGTTGGGCTGTGAATCTCATGGTCAGCAGTTTGAAACTACCAGCCATTCCATGGGAGAAAGAGGCTTTCTGCTCCTATAAAGATTTACAGGCTTGGAAACCCTATACAGGTCAGAACCAAGTCAACAGCACATAACAGCAACCCTTCCCCCAATGAATTCTGCACTCTTACAGTACACCAAAAAGGCAGTTTTAGTATCCTTGAAGGATTCAAGTTGAGTTCCCTTGAAAAGGTCTGAGTTTGGGGAACAAAGAGTAGTCTGAAGGATCAGTGCTGTAGGGTGGATGGGGTAAGCTTTTCATGTGACACCCCTTGCTACCCTAACAGAATAAACATTGTTGTGAAGGAAAAAACTTCTTCAGTGCAACTTTCCTGACATTTTTCTCACCAATGCAGTTTTCCATTTTCTTAAAAAGTCTTCATACTAAATCTCCATGATCATCTTGTGTCCTTGGAAAAAATCTATCAAGGTGACTCCTTTGGAATTCCAAAATCCAGTCACCACAAACTTCTGAACTAAGCTCTCTGCCTTTAAGTCATCTTTGAGGTCTTCCCAATCTCCCTTAAAACATATGGTCCATCTAAAAAGTGTTGTTTTATGTGGGGCAGCATTCCTATAAACTTGTGGCAAGGCTTCAATGATTTGGGAAGATGTTCACTTGAGTTTTGTTAAGAATTTCATACTAGCACTTACCTGAAAATTGTTTTTTTTTTCCATGGCAAAAAGTATCCCTTTTTTGTGAAGGTCCCCAATGAGCTCTGGTGTGGCACTGTGGGTTAATGCACCAGACTGCAAAGCCATTTGAACTGCAAGGTCAGCAGTTCAAGCTCACCAGCTGCTCCTGGGAAACCCTATACAGGGTAGCTATGGGTCGGAATCGACTCAACAGTACTTAACAAAAACAACACTACCAGAGCTTTTTCTAAAGTTACTGCACCCAATGCCCCAAAGAGGCCACATGTTTCTCCCGCCTGTGGTGCTTTCTGAGCAGCATTTCTGAGATCTAATTACTATTCCCAGCCGGTATTTAGTGATCAAAGGAAGTACAGCTGGATGGATGAAAGCCAATCCACAATTATGTAACTAATGCTTCAGGACATCTAATCCTTTCCAAGTGAAGTACTGAATTCAGTGCTTTAAGCACTGAACTGCAGGGTGCCTAACACATTGAGGGGAATTTCTAATGCAACCAGACATTATAATGCAAAACCTGGTAATTGTGAAACCCAGCTCTCTGCCATTGAGTGGCTTCCCACCCACAGGGAACTGCCCCATAGGCTTTATGAAACTAAGTCTTTATGGGAGCAGAGAGGGTCAAATTTTTCCCTTGGAGCAGCTGGTGAGTTTGAACCACTAACCTTGGTGTTAGTAGCCCAATGCTAACTTAACCCACTACATCATTAGGGCTCTTTGGCAATTGTGAAAGAGCTTCAGCATCTTGGTGCTTGGCATGAGAGGGGTTTCTGCCCAGGGTCCAATTCTGACTCACAGTAACCCAGTATAGGGTTTCTGAGGAACAGCTTGTGAGTTGGCAGTCCAGTTCTTATCCAACAGCACCATACCAGCAGTCCTGGTGAAAGGCAGACTCCATTTCATTTTAAAACAAAAACAAATGAATTCCATTTTAGAAACGGTTTTCTCACAAGGTTAAAACACTGAAGACTACAATAATGATTAAGGAATTTCAAAAAATGGTCTTGGCAATTTGTGAAAATGAAGAGAGCATATTAGAAAACATATTTTAAGTCCTTTATTTAAGAGGTTGGTTAGTCTGGTATGGCTATGTGTTGATATTCTAAAACTGAGATACTTAGCATGATGAAAGCTAAGTGCTGAAGAAGGTCTAAATCAAACCTCCAGTGTTGACTCAAACTTGTCCCCAATCCTTTTTGCCTTCCTAACAATAAAGCCAGTAATTCAGAGCTGTGATTTCTTGTGAACTTTAGCCATCCTCAGCAAACAATAGAAAAGACAAGAATATTAGTTTTCTGAAGAAATGTTTGTCAGTAAATGTTTATTAAGATGATCTCAGAAGAATGTGTATACATTTTTATCAAGTTAGCTCCAAGAAATTCATGTTAGAAAATAAGTCAGCTACCCTTGTGTAAAGGAGTCCTGATATGGCACTGAAGGATAAGCATTGGACTGCTAACTGCAAAGTTGGTGGTTCAAACCCATACATGCTTGCTATGAGTCGGAACTTCACTGGCACTGAACAACAGCAACCTTGTTAAAGTGAGCTCTGGTGGCACAGTGGTTAAAAAGCTCTAAACAAAAATTCAGCAATTTCAACTCAGCAGCTGTTCAGCTGGAGAAAGATGTGGCAGTCAGTAAATATCTACAGCCTTGGAAACTCTGTGGGGCAGTTCTACAGAGTTGCTATGAGTTGGAATCAAATGAATGGCAATGGATTTGGGATTGAAATCTTGCAAACTTTCAACTTGCTATTATATTGTAATCATTCATAATTCCTAGTGCCCATGAATGTAGTTCTTTGCTCCCTTCTGTTTTTCTGTATAAATGCTCATGTCTCCCGCAGAATGTCAGAGCATTTTGGTGACTACTCAAATTCTGAGGTGCTGCCCTATGTGAATTGCTCCTTTCCTTCATTAAAACTCTTTCCTTTAACTTTTTTTTTTTTCAAAAGACAGCCAAGCATCTTAACATTATTCCCCCCTTTTCCCCATTCCAACCATGTCTCAGTCTCTGTATTCCAGAGCCCTGTTGTTCTAAAGCTGTGCCTACATCATTTTTTACCTCTGTCCCATTTAGTCCATTCATACCGGTCTAATTGTTCTCCCATCTGCTTTGTTCTTCCATTCCCCTCTCCCTACTTGTATATTGCCCCCACTCCCCAACACCCAAATTATTCTGTGTCTATTACCTGCCCTGTGTTCCACCTTCCCCTCCTGCCCCTAACCCTACGTCCTAGCAACCAGCTAAGAATCCACTTTACTGGATTAGTATGGGTTCTTTTCCTTAGTCTTTTATAGTAGAGGTCCTATGCAGTATTTTTCCTTTTGTGACTGACTAATTTCACTCAACATAATGTCCTTAAGGTTCACCCATGTTAGGAAGTGGCATGCAGCTTCCTTGCTATTTTTCAAGGTAGCATAATACTCCATTGTGTGTATGTACCACAGCTTGTTTATCCATTCTTCAGTTGATGGGCACTTTGGCTGTCTCCACCTTTTTGCTATCGTAAATAGTGCAGCTATGAACATTGGTGTGCATATATCTTCTCGTTTTTCTTGTGGGTAAATACCAAGTAGAGGAATTGCTGGATCAAATGGTATTTCTATTTTCAACCTTCAGAGAAAGCGCCATATTGCTTTCCAGAGAGGTTGGACCATTTTGCAGTCCCACCAGCAATGCAGGAGTGACCCAGTCTCTCCACATCCCCACCAGCATTTATTGTCCTCAACTTTTTTGATCTTTGCTGTTATTGCTGGTGTGAGATGATATCTCATTGTTGTTTTGATTTGCATCTCTCTAATGGGTAGTGATTGTGAACATTTCTTCACATGTTTGTTGGCTGCCTGGATCTCCTCCCTGGTTGAAGTGTCTGTTCATATCCTGTGCCCATTTTTTGATTGGGTTATTTATCTTGGTTTTGCAGATGTGTAGTATTTTCCTATATATTTTAGAGATGAGTCCCTTATCCGATATGTTGTTGCAAAAGATTTTTTCCCAGTCTGTGGGTTCCCTTTTTAATTTCTCGGTGGAGTCTTTTGATGAACACAAGTTTTTAATTTTCAGTATGTCCCACTTGTCTATTTTGTCTAATTTTGTTTGTGTACTTTTCAAAATGTGTGGCAGTCTATATATGCCCTGGATTAGTGCCCTCACATTCGTCCCTATTTTTTCATTGATGATCTTCATAATTTTAGGATTCACATTTAGATCATTAATCCATGTTGAGTTCATTTTTGTAGAGGGCGTGAGGCAAAGGTCTTGTTTCAGTCTTTTACATATTGCTTTCCAGTTCTGCCAGCACCATTTGTTAAAGAGACTGTCTCAGGCCCTTTGTCGAAAATCATTTGGCTGTAAGTGGTTGGGTTAATATCTGGATTCTCAATTCTATTCCATTGATCAATGTCTCTTTCATTGTACCAGTACCAGGCTGTTTTGACCACCGTAGCCATGTAGTAAAGTTTGAAATCGGGGAGTGACAGACCTCCAACCTTGTTCTTCCTTTTAAGCAGTGCTTTGCTTATCCTGGGTCTCTTTCCTTTCCATATAAAGTTACTAATTGTCTTTTTCATCTCTTTGAAGAGTGTTGTTGGAATCTGGATTGGGATTGCATTGTATGTGTAAATTGCTCTGGGTAGTATTGACATTTTCGTGATGTTGAGTCTTCCTATCCAGGAACATGGTATGTTCTTCCACTTCTGTAGGTCTCTTTTGGTTTCTTGTTTTCCTTTAATCTTAATAGAGACTCCAGTTTGTTCTGACATTTCCTGGTGTCAGAAGTGGGATTTGAAGTGTGTTATACAACTCTAAGAAGACAGACCCAGAAGCTTTGGTACGAGCACAAGCCCCTTAAGTTCATCCATCTCCATGGAGTCAACAAGAGTTGCTGACAGGTAAATAATCTCTGGAATTCCAAGCACCACTTCCTTGCTTGTAGACTATATTGAAGGGATCTATTTTCATTTTATTCTTATTTATTTCATTTTATTCTTATTATTTACCATAATAAACCTTTGTGAACCACCCAGCTGTATTGGCCTGCCTTGGTCACTCAGTTGCTTGTCTCCACCCGATCAGATTCTAGGTCTGTGTGGCTGGCATTAGGTTCTTTCTGGTGTTTCTGGTTCTGCATTAACATTTTTGTAGATCTCTGGTTTTAAGACACTTTTCTTTTTCAGATTTTTTGGAAAACTGAAAATACTCTACCAGTTGGATGTGAGTTAGCCTAAGAACTCAGAATATATTACTGGAGCACCTTTCTGTGTTGTAGTTGGTTCCCTCAACAGAATGGTGTATGTAACACAAAAAGGGGATAATATCCCAAAAGTACTAGTGTTCACAGAGGATGCATATTTCTTATTGTTGTTGTTAGGTGCCTTCAAGTTGGTACCAACTCACAGCAACCCTATGCACAACAGAACAAAACACTGGTCCTGGGCCAACTTCACAATCATTGCTAGGCTAGAACCCATCACTGCCGCCACTATGCCAATCCATCTCATTGGGGGTCTTCCTCTTTTTCTCTGACCCTCCACTTTACCAAACATGACATCCTTCTCCAGTGACTGGTCCCTCCTGAAAATATGTCCGAAGTATGAGAGATGAAATTTGGCCATCCTGGTTTCCAAGGAGCACCCTGGCTGTACTTTTTCCTCAACACCTATCTGTTTGTTCTTTTGACAGTCCACGGTACTTTCAATATTCTCCTTCAATATCATAACTCAAATATATCAGTTCGTCTACAGTCTTCCTTATCCAATGTCCAACTTTCACATACAGATGAGGTTATTGAAAATACCATGCCTCCGGTAAGGTGCATCTTAGTCCTCACACTGTCACCTTTACTCTTCAACACTTTAAAAAGGTGTTGTGCAGCAGATCTGCCTAATGCAATACATCCTTTGATTTCTTGACTGCTGCTTCCATGAGTGCTGACAGTTGATCTGAGCAAAATGAAGTCTTTGACAACTTTAATCTTTTCTCCATTTATATGGATGTTGTTTATTGGTCCAGTGGTGAGGATTTTTGTTTTCTTTACAATGAGATACAACCAATACTGAAGGCTGTGGTGTTTGATCTTCATCAGTTAAGTATTTTAAGTTCTCGTCACTTTCAGCAAACCAGGTTGTATAATTTGCATATTGCCGGTTGCTAATGAGTCTTTCTCCAATACTGGTGGCACGTTTTTCTTCATAAAATCCTGCTTCAGATTATTTGCTCAGCATACAGACTAAATACATATGGTGAAAGAATATAACTCTGTTGCACATCTTCCCTAATTTTAAACCATTCGGTGTTCCCATGCTCTGTTCGAACAACTGCCTCTTGATCTATGTACAGATTCCTCATCAGCACAATTAAGTGTTCAGGAATACTCATACTTTGCAATGTTGTCCACAGCGTGTCATGATCCACATAATCAAAAGCCTTTGTGTCCCAATAAAGCACAAGTAAACATCTTTCTGGTATTCTTTGCTTTCAGCCAAGATCTACCTGATGTCAGCAATGATATCACTCATTGCACATCCTCTTCTGAATCCGGCTTGAACTTCTCGAAGTTCTATGTCAATATATGGTTGCAGCCAGTTTTGTATTACCCTTAGTAAAACTTTACTTGCATGGGATATCAATGATATTTTCTGATGATTTCCACATTCTGTTGGTTCACCTGTTTGGAATCGGAACAAATACAGATCTCTTCCAAATTTCGTGGCACAGATGAGTGAGTGCCTCCAGTGCAACATCAGTTTGTTAAAATTTTTCAGTTTGTATTCCATCATTTCTTATTCTACAATTCTTATAAGCCTGGAATTATACAGCTGACACACCTCATAGAATATTTACAGACAATATGCCATATTAACAATCTGTCTGGATTATGAATGTAGGAAGTGGATTCTAAAGTCATACTATTCAGGAAAAAAAAAGAGACAATTCCTTTGGTGATCTTGTTCAAGTCTTGGGTACCCCAGGTAAAAATACATTGGTATGAATCCTCTGCAATTTGATAACCTTGAAGAATTATGTTGCAGACACAGGAGATTGTGTGGATGGATATGGAAAACTGAATAACCGATCTTTCAAACTGTCCTAAGATTTCACGATGCTTTAACTGCATAGAGAAAATGGGACAGGTCCTACTTAGATCAACATGCCTCATTGTATTATAGTTGATTTAGCTGGTCAGGTATGGATTGCTAACTCAGGAAATAAGAGAATCTAAATGTTTGATAAAGACACTAAGGAATAGTTAGAAGCATGGGATAACTGTCTTTAGTCAGATTTATACCTAACAGAAAGTACCAGATTGTACTACAGTTGACTTAGTTGGTTCTCAATTATGGCAGCACTCCAGGTAGAAAGCATCATCACAATCCACCTTACAAATCAGGTTGTACCTCATCTCTCAAATGTGGCCCACCACTCGGTCGGCCGGTTTGTTGTACTGTGGTGGGTTGCATGTTGCTAGGAGGATGGAAGTTATGCCATGGTATTTTTAAACACCAGCAGGGTCACCCATGGTGGACAGGTTTCAACAGAGCTTCCAGACTAAGACAGAATAGGAAAAAAGAGAGGTGGACAATTTCTGAATGTTTAGCCACTGAAAACCTTATGAATAGCTAGGAGACAAGTCCCTCAGACTGAATGAGGAAGAGATGCCTTCTCAAAGAACTGAACATAATGGTATGTGTGGAGCAAAGCTTTTGGGACCTTCATTTGCTGATAGGGCATAACTCAAAATGAGGAGGAACAACTACAAACAGTTATTAATAATAGGAACATGGAATGTACAAAGTATAAATCTAAGAAAGTTGGAAGTTATCAAAAATTAAATGAAATGAACAAACAAGATGGCGGATTGGGTGGACGTATAGCAGAGAGCTCCGCCAACAACAACACAGAATACCCAACCAAGCAGGCTCAGGGGCTGGTTCCAGAACTCTGAACCACATATAAAGGAATACTTAGAAGGTTGGAAGGTTCACAGCTGG
>NW_006408722.1:3727871-3779624 GCF_000296735.1 Chrysochloris asiatica | reverse complement strand
TGAGTGGGTTTTTTTGTTTGTGTGTGTTTTTTTAAAAAAAGCTAAAGTGGATAAAGAGAAATATTTTTAACTGATGGTATATGGAGGGGATTATAATCAATGTAATGAAACAAGTTTTATGAATTGTTGAATGTGAAACTGATTATATGCCCTGTAAACTTTCACTCAATCCACAATAAAAATATTAAATTAAAAAAAAAAAATTAAATGAAATGTATGAAGATTGATGTTTTAGGCATTAGTGAGCTGAAATGACTGGTATTGGCCATTTTGAATCTGACAAACTGAAGAATGGCATTATAGGCATCGTCAAAAAAGAACAATTCAAGATCTAACTTGAAGCACAATGCTGTCTGGGACAGGGTAATATTTGTATGCCTACAAGTAGCTAATGCAACTATTACTCAAATTTAAGCACCAATCATTAAAGCCAGTGACAATGAAATTGAAGAATTCTACTAAATTCTTCAGCCTGGATCATACATGCAATCAGGATGAACTGATTTTTACTGGTGACTGAAATGCAAAAGTCAGAAACAAAGAGGAAAGATCAGTAAAATATGACCTTGGTGATAGAAATTTCTATGCTGGAGATTGCATGACAGAATTTTGCAAGACCAACAACATAATTCATTGCAAATACTTTTAAACCACATAAAAGGCAAACATACACATGCACCTCACTAGATGAAATACACAGGAATCAAATCAACTACAACTGTGGGATGAGATAATGGAAAGGCTAAATATTAACAACCAAACATGGCAAACGCAACCTGTGAAACAGACCATCAACTGCTTATATGCAAGTTTAGGCTGAAGCTTAAGAAAATTATAACAAGTCCATAAGAGCCAAAATATGACCCTGATTATATCCCACCTGAACTTAGAGACCACCTCAAGAACAGATTTGATGCATTACACACTAATGGCCTAAGACCAGAAGAGTTGTGGAAGGACATCAAGAACATCATACAGGAAGAAGGCAAAAGGTCATTAAAAAGAAAAGACCAAAATGGATGTCAGAAGAGACTCTGAAACTTGCTCTTGAGTGTAGAGAAACAAAAGCAAATGGAAGAAATGAGGAAGTAAAAGAGTTGAAGAGTTGAACAGTATTACAATCAAATGTGCTCAGATCTGAATTTAGGAAATCAAAACGGAAGAACACTATCAGCATTTCCCAAGCTGAAAAACTCAAGAAGAAAATTCAAGCCTTGGATTGCAATATTGCTGGATTCTATGGGCAAAGTGATACAGAAAGCATCAAAAGAAGATAGAAGGAATACACATAATCACTCCATCAAAAAGAAATGATCAGTGTTCAACAATTTCATGAGCTAGCATATGATCAAGAACCAATGGTACTGAAAATAAAGTCCAAGTTGCACTGAAGGCATTCATAAAAAACAAAAACAAAAGCAAGGTTCCAGGAATTGATGGAATGCAAACTGAAAACTTTCAACAAACTGATAAAGCAATGGTGGCGGCGCTCACTCATATTATGCCAAGAAATTTGGAAGACAAATTGGCTAATCAATTGGAAAAGACCCATATTTGTGGCTATTCCAAAGAGAGCTGACCCATAGAATGCAGAAATCATCAAACAATATCATAGATATGACTTGCAAGTAAAATTTTGTTGAAGATAATTTTAAAATGGTTGCAACAGTACATCGACAGGGAACTTACAAAAATTTAAGCTGGATTCAGAAGAGGACGTGGAACTAATGTTATCATTGTTGAGGTCACATAGATTGTGACACTTAAACCAGGTCAATATTGATGAGGGAAAAATCAGTAACTCCGTAAATGTCAAACTTAAAAAAAAAAACAAAACAAAAAAAAAACAAAAAAAAAAAACTTAACATATCTTTATGTTATTGTTTGGCACTGTACACCAAAAAGATATTTTCAAACATTTAGAACACCAACTGATTTTAAATGGGCATTAACCAGGCCAGTATCCCTGCCAAATGCACAGGATTTAGCAAGAAAGTCTAAATTTATCATAACCTTGGATTGTTTTCAAAATCCAGTAACCTGTAAAAGAACTCTATAAACACCCAGAATTTTAACACTAGGAAGCCAGGTGCCTTGAGGACTACAACTGTCTATGAAGTCCAAATCCCTCAATGTAGTCCTAATTCCTTTGACTATTATAAAGTTTTATCTATCCTGAGCTACTATTGTAATCAAAGTGAAAGACAAATATGAACAGAATGGTCCCTCCAGACAATATGTCCAAAGTATGAGAAACGAAGTTTGGCCATCTTGATACAAACCTTTAAATAAGTAAATTCTACAGGAATAAGCAGGAATGTTCAAAACTGTGCTGGTTAAGAAGTAGGAAAATGCAAATCAATTTTAATCAAGCTTTCATAATAATACTATAGCCATAGCTGTGACTTGTTACATTGTGTTCAAAGACGTCTTAGCACTGGATCCAGGCATTTCTTCAGAAATTAAAACTGCCTTCTAGGTACTGTAACACTCTAAATTAAACAGCCTAACCAATTTGAATTCAGTTCAAACTGGTTTTTGGGTACACAGACAAATACAAATTACTCTCTATTGCTCTAAATGTAGTTGAAAAGGAAGACCGAGGATTTAGGTTAAAATGATTGATGATTTTTATATATAACTGGTGGTGGTGGTTGTGTGCTGTGGAATCGGTTCCGACTCATAGCAACCCTATACAGGGTTTCTGAGGCTGTAAATCTTCACGGGAGCAGAAAGCCTCATCTTTCTCCCGTGGAACAGCTGGTAGTTTCGAATTCTTGACCTTGCGGTTTGCAGCCCGATTTGTAACCACTACGCTACCAGAGCTCCTTATACATAACTGTTGTTGTTGTTGTTGTCAGGTGCCATCGAGTCGGAACCGACTCATAGCGACCCCATGCACAGCAGAACGAAATAATGTCAGATCCTGGGCCAACCTCATTACCGCTGCCACACTTGATGCCATCAACGATGCCACTTGGCCGATCCATCTCGTTGGGGGTCTTCCTCTTCTTCTCTGACCCTCCATCTTACCCAGCATGACTTACCCAGCGACTGTTCCCTCCAGACAATATGTCCAAAGTAGGAGAGACAAAGCTTAGCCATCTTGGTCTCCAAGAGCACTCTGGCTGCATTTCTTCCAAAACAGATCTATTGGTTCTTTTGGCAGGCCATGGCACTTTCAGTATTCTCCTCCAACACCACAACTCAAAGGCATCAATTCTTCTACATAACTAGAACCAAGTAATAGGAAATTTCTCTACTATCCTCATTTCACTCAACAACTGATGAAATTTTCATGTCCTAAACCAAATTAAAACTAAAGAAAAAAACTACACCAACAAAATCCACTTAAAATCTGACAAATAAATGTTATTTCAATAGTTGCTGAAGAGTCATTTATTTCCTTGCAGATTTTAGTCTCATTGGGTTTTTCTCCTCTGGAGCTTCACTTAATGGAGAGTAGTAACTACCTTCGTACCCATCTTTGCACACAGAAAGGCCACACTCTATTAACATCCCAAGCCACAAGTTTTCTTTAAAATCAAAATCAACCATTTTCACTCTGGCAATTGGGGGTTGTGTTAATAGAAATGAAATTTACAGCAACTTTCTTTGAAATAACTAAAAGAACAAATTTGTGGGGGCTAGCTTTTAGTGATCTTGTTTCTGTATTTCACATTCTACCAGAGCAGTCTGTGTGACCAACAGAATATGGAAGAAGTGATGGTTATAAAAGACTGCAGCTTCTGTGTTCGGCTGTATCACTTTTCCTTGCCTCCTATCCACTAACACATCACTTACTTTGGGAGAAGCCAGCTGCTATGCTGTAAGTTCATGGGCAGGACCATGTCCTGAAGAACTGACAATCAATAGCCAGCAAAGAATTGATTTCTGCCAACAACCATGTAAGTGATCTTGGAAGCAGATCCTTCCTGAGTTGAGTCTTCAGCTGGCCAACAGCTGGAATGCAAGCTCATGAGAGATCTTAAGCCAGAATGAACCAGCTAAGCTGCTTCTGGATTCCTTACCCATAGAAACTGTACGATGGCAAGTATTGCTTAAATGGTGTAATCTGATCAATTTGGAGGTACTCTGCTATAGCAATAGATAACTAATGTAAAATGAAAATGATAAGAGAGAGACCAAGCAAAAAGTAGAAAACTACTCCAATAATAAGACAAAGACAAAAATTTAGGAAAAAAGACATACAAGAGACAGAGGTTACTTTCTAAAAACATTATATACTGTATTTTCCATTAGAGTAAGAATTGTATTCATGCTAATAGACAAGAGAATAGGCATGTTTCAGATCTGGAGAAGACCAGCCAAGGAAAACCTATAGTTTCAAGAGCACTTGATTCTCCTAGAGGGACAGCTGCTTGTTTTGGTTCGGAAGGAGCCACACTTAAAATAACTAGTATAAAGCATGCTTAAGAAGCCAATGGCAGGAAGCCACAACAGAGAATTCCAGAAAGCAGCCCAAGAGCAAACTCAATGGTGTCGAACTGGATCCTGAGAGAGGCTAGGAGGAAGAGCTAGCATTCTCTAAAGAGGGGCTGTGGAGGAGCCGCTATAAAGAGCTGTTAGGCTGTGGCTCTACCACATGGTAGCCTGACCCCCCTGGTACTAAGCATACTTACTTAAATGTCAGGATACATTTCCCCACCTGTATATTCTGGCTAACAGTCAAGGGTTAGTGAGCTAGGAGAATTAAAGTTAATGAATGAGGAGAACAAGTGTTATAACATTCTAACCATTTATTTTGATGTATTTTTAACTCTGACGTTAGCTAGAAAAGACAGATGAAGGAATTAAGGATCTTTTATGTATATTCTTCTACTACATTAAATTTTCACCTTCCTACATAAAGCAAACATACCAAAATGCAACTCAGCCAAAATGAGACCCAGATTGAACTCTGTTTTAGAACTGTAGTCTATTGGCTTAGTTAGCCCAGTGTTCTGTGGTCAGCAGGGGCCCCAGGGAATCTACCATGAAATGATAGCCCTGTCTTCACCAACATCAAATCTCACTGCTTATGATTCACACCACCCAACCACTAGGCCTTTTTCCAATTTACAGTTTCTGTTTTCCTAGAGGAGTCCTGGTGTGGCACTGTAGGAAATGCACTGTACTATTAACCAAAAGGCTGGTGGTTCAAACTCCCCAGCTGCTCCTTGGAAACCCTATACAGCATTGCTGTGCATCAGAACCAACTTGACAGCACTTAACATTTTCCTAAAGACAGGGACATACAGAGTGAAGAAGTGAATTGGGCATTGCATACCTAAGGAAATAATGTGCAAGGGGGTTGTGTGTTTGGCCAAAAAAGGGCATAGTTGTATGTTGCTTGTGTAAAAATATGGTAGTGTTTCTTCTGGAATGTTGTGAGGAGATTTATAAATCAACCAGGGTCGAACTAGATGGCTATTGAGGAGTCTACTCAAATAAGATTTATAAAAGTCAATTGTACCATGAGTGGTGGCCTAAACGTACAAAGGTTATACTTACTTACCCACTGCCACCAAGCTGATTCTGACTCAGACGACCCTACACAGGGTTCTTGGACAGTCAATCTTTATGGGAGCAGACAGGTTCATCTATCTCCCATAGATCAGCTGGTGAGTTTGAACCCCTGACCCTGTGGTTAGCCTACTACTATACAGTGTCAACAGGGTTCCTTACTGGTAATTTCTTCATAAGCTTTTTTTTCTGTTTATTAGCACTATTTCTGTTTAATACTTTTTCTGGAGGTCCTAGCTCATACATTAGAGAATAAAATGAAATAATAGGTGTAACAGTTGGAAAGGAAGATGTAAAGCTGACATTTGCATTTATCTTAATGGATGGTATAGGTAATTATTTAATATGTTTCTTCTATCCATAGTCTTTGTAAACTCCACCAAATGATTTTTTCTTGATGGGTCTGGGCAAGAAGATGCTAATGGATTCTATGATTCACTTGTGAATGATTGTTAGCAGGTTTGTGAATGTAACTACTTGGAAATCTAATGAGGGGACTGAACTATTGTCATCCTGTTGAGCTTCAAATGAGCCACCTCAGAAGCAAGAAGGAGGAATCTCAGTATCATCAAAGAGGAAGAGACAGAAGTGGAGTGTGTCCTTTGTATCCTGAGATCCCTGCTCACTGAACCTCCTAGGCCCAGGGACAGAATGCTGTGACACTAGAGAAGCAGCGGAACTAGGAGTCAGAGCATGAGAGAGAGCAATGGCCTTCCCATCCCATGGAGTAGAGTGACTCTGGGCAAGAAGCTCACTTGCAGAGTGGGGTTCCTCCAGGCACTTAATTGAAGGAACTAGGTTTGCTGATCCATGGAGCTAGAGCTGAGTGCCTTCAGGATGAGGCTTATAGTGGAATAGTGTGTCCTGTGGGCATTTATAAGCAGCTTTAAAAGAGCCTTGTAACATTGGATAGGCAGAGCTGAGAGGCTATTCTAACCCAATAACTGTATCTTTAACATCCCTAATAAACCTGTGACTATGGTATCTGAGTTCTGAGTGGTCATTGCAATGAACTAACAAACTCGCATGAGTAGAGAGAGCTGTGGGAGGGATAGTTGGTGCCACATTTTTTTGCAACTGGTGGTGGTATTGTTAAGTGCCAATGAGTAGGCTCTGGCGCATAGCAACCCTCTATAGGGTTTTTCCAAGGAGCAGCTGGTGAACTTGAACTGTCGACCTTGAAGTGCAAACCTTGAAGTCCCACACCGGGACTCCACTGGTATCTATAGAAAATCCAAAAGAACCTACAAATGATTAGAATTAATCAATCTAGCCATCTGTGGGATACAGATCCAATTAATATTTCATATACTAGTAACAAAAAGTTGCTGTTGTTGTGTGCTGTTGAGTTGGTTTCGACTCATAGTGAGCCTACACACAACAGATCTAAACACTGCCTGGGCCTACACCATCCTCACTATCATTGTTATGTTGAGCCCATTGCTGCTGTCACTGCATCAATCCCCCTCTTTGGAGGGACTGGTCCCTCCTAATAAAATGTCTGATGTATAAGAGACAAAGTTTCATCATCTTGGCTTCTAAGGAACATTTTGGTTGCATTTTATCCAACACAGACTTGCTTGTTCTTTTGGCAGTCCATAGTACCTTTAATACACTTCTCCAACACTATAGCTCAAATGTATCATTTCTTCTATGGTCTTCCTGATTCACTGTCCAACTTTAACATGCATATGAGGTTACTGAAAATACCATGGCTTGGGTCAGGTGCACCTTAGTCCTCAAGTTGACTCAATCTTTGCTCCTGGAACACTTTAAAGAGGTCTGTGCAGCAGATCAGCCCATTACAGTATGTCATCTGGTTTCTTGACTGCTGCTTCCTTGAGTGTTGATAGTGGGTCCAATCAAAATGAAATCTTTTAAAACTTCAGTCTTTTCTCCATTTATTATGATGTTATTTATTGGTCCAGTGGTGAGGATTTTCATTTTCTTTTCACTGAGGTGCAACCCAAACAGAAGGCTGTGAGCTTTGATCTTCCATCAGCATGTATTTTAAGTATTTTCAGCAAGCAAGGTTGCATATAACAGGTTGCTAATGAGTCTTCCTCCAATCCTGAAGCCACATTCTTCTTCATATAATCCAGTTTCTCGGGATTACTTGCTCAGCAGACAAATTGAATAAGTATGGTGAAACAATACAACCCAGGCATATACATTTCCTAATTTTAAAACATTCTGTGTCTCTTTGTTCTGTTTCAATGATTACCTCTCGGTCTATGTACAGGTCCCTCCCGAGCACAAAAAGTTAGAAAATGAAAATTTAAAAATATCATTTACAATAATATATGAACACACAAATCTGCAAAAGTTCTACACTGAAAACTATAAAAAATAAATACTTATGAAGAGTGAAATAATTAAAGCTATGTATCATGTCATGATTTAGAAGCCATAGTATCAAATTGTCAATACTCCCTACAGTGACTTACAGAGTCAGTGTAACCACAATCAGAGTATCAGGAGGTTTTACACACTTAGGAGCCCTGCTGGTACAATGGTTAAGGCTTGGGTGCTAACTTAAAGGCTGGCACTTCAAACCCACCCAGCAGCTCCCTGGGAGAAAGACCTGGTGATCCGCTTCCATAAGGATTATAGCCTAAAACCCTGTGGGGCAGTGCTGCTCTGTCACATGGGTTGCTATGAGTTGAAAACTGACTTGGTGGCACCCAACAAAAATAAGGTTCAAAAGGTACTTAAACAAATGGGCATTTGTCTCATTCTGTGCAGTGAAAGACTCGGTATGCAGAATTGAATACATGGCATATCTGTGTTCTTGGCCAAAGGCAGGTAAAAAGTAAAATAAAACTTTAGCCATGTATTTCTTATCTCTCAACCTAACCAACAAATAAGAAGGGGAAAAGACAATTGAGAACACTCTAATAACAGAAAAAAGCAAAGCTGAAATAATTCCAATCCTTTGCAGCTGAGTGCCTTGTAGGTCCAATGTCCTTGAGGTCCTTGAGGTCCACTGTCCTTGAGGTCCAATGCTTATCACACCAGTGACATGGATCAATGACAAATTTCACCTACCTAAAAAGTTATGGTTGAGTCTGTTTAAATTTCACCTCCCTGTTATTGGACTCCTGGTGTGGCGCTGTAGGATCAGCACCGGATGTGGAATTAGAAGGTCGGCGGTCCAAACCCACCAGCTGCTCCTCGGAAACCCTCAACAGGGTCATTATGAGTCGGAACTGACTTGATGGCACTTAACAACAACCCTGTTATTACTGGGTCTGTTTAATTGCCAATTAAGACCCCACAAATACAAAGATAACTAACTCTTCACAAACCAGTACTTCTGAGCGTAATCCAGAGGCTGTGTTCATTACAATGGAGGTTTCCGCCTGTTTTGAAGCTTGTAGCAGGAAATTACTTTTCTTCCTGGCAGTAACTCAATAAAACCAGCATTATTTTTGACATTTAATGTAAGTCTTTCTCACTGCATTGCTTGAAATTTCTAAAACAACTCTGTTTTGTTTTAATACTTTCATGTTAAATAATTCATTTCTTAACAAGAAACTCTGTTACTAATATGGCATGAAAACCTAATGTCGACTCAGTCATAGAAATTTCTGCTGGTTTGCTTGAAATCATAAATCCAATTCAAAAGCAACCAAATCCAAAACCAAGTCGAGAGACAAGTACTTATTTATTCATCTAAATATCTGAAAATGTTTTAACCACCTCAATCTTCTTAGATGTTCTGTGAATTATGGATTTAAAAAAGTATTATCATGAAAAACTATGTTCTTACATAGTTCACAAGCTGTTTGAACAAGTCCATGAATACGTGTAGGTTATTTATAAATCACTAATATGACCACACACTTAAAAAAAAAAAAGCTTAGGAAAAATGGAACTGAAAGATACTGAAATTTTTCTATGAATTTTCAAGTCCCTTCATATTATTAACGGTGTTGAGGTTAAATGCTGTTGAGTCGATTCTGGTTCATAGCTGACCCTGTATAACAGGGTTTCCAAGGAACAGTTGGTGGGTTTGAACCACCAATGCTGTGGTTCATAATCCAGTGTTTATTTAACAAGGCCATGGGAAGTTTCTTTCTGACATTGAATCCATCTGTAATTTATTATAACAAATTCTAAAAAACATCTAAATCTCAAAAACAATTTTGAAAGTGTGTTAGCTATAGTCATTTCACTCTCTACCTCTACAAATGAGAACAAAAAGACAGGTTAAGTTGCTTCAGGCCACAACACAAAGGGTTGTGTTTGTAAGAATAAAAAGGGAAACGGTCTAAATTTAGACTTTACATTTAGAGAGAGACAGAGAGAAAGGAAAAGTACTTCTCAGTCAGTTCCCTACTGTCCCTGTCAGCTTACACCTGTGATACCCATTCTCAATAGGCTACTACTTACTTGGTGGAGGTGGTGAGCTGTGGAGTCAGTTCTGACTCATAGCAATCCTGTACAGGGTTTACAAGGGTGTAAATCTTTATGGGAGCAGAAAGCCTCATCTTTCTCTCGTGGAACAGCTGGTAGTTTCAAACAGCTGACCTTGTGGTTAGCAGCCCGACTCACAACCACTACACTACCAGAAAAGTCAGACTACTGAAAATTGTGGTCTGAACATGTTTATTTTTGTATTTCCTGTTTAAATACTTTTAAAAAGGGCAGCTAAGAAATAAAAGAATGTATAAATCCACAGAAAGAATGAAATGGGAAACAAAGCTGAAGAGATGCTAACACAATTTTGAAAGGAGAAAATGATGGATAAGAAGAAATAAAACACTTGGCAGGCAGTTCCAGTGCACAGCCACTCTGTGGGAAAAAGACGAAACTTTCTGCTACCACAAATGACTTAACGCCTCGAAAACTAGACAGGGTTGCTATGAGTTGAAACTGACTCCATAGCAATAACAACAACAAAAACATGACTGGAGAAAGCAGGCATCTCAAAGTCTGCAATGGGGGAACCAAAAAGTTCATTTGATCCACAGAATCCTACAAGGGATCAGAAATCTGAGGTACCCTTAGAAGTATGGTAAGGGGTGTGATAAAAACAAAGTTTTAAAGTCTCTGTAAGAAACACAGCTCATGATAACTACCCCTATTCCTAGTAAGAGAACCATACTGCTATGTGCTGCTGAGTTGACTTCAACCCAAAGAGACCATACTTTAAAGAATACAACTGCCCCATAGGGTCTCCTAGGCTGAGCGGTAGCTCTTTTTTTCCCCCATAGAACACCTGGTAGGGTTGAAATTTTGACCTTTCAGTTAGAAGCCGAGCCCTTAATCAGTGTAAAACCATGGCTTCTTAATGAGAACTAAATCAAAAACAAGGAGCATGGTAGTTCTGTAGAATAAGTACTGGACTGTTAAACTATAAGGTTGGCAGTTCAAGTTCACCAGCTGCTCCAGAGCAGAAGAGTAGGCTTTCTGCTCCTGTAAAGATTTACAGCCTCGAAAACCCGATTACATAGGGTAGTTATGAGTTAGAATCAATTTGGCAGCACCTAACAACAAACTAAAAACACCCAACTCCATTGCTAATGAGTTGATCCAATTTACAGAGATCTATCTGGTAGTGTAGTGGTTACGAATCGGGCTGCGAACCTTAAGGTCAGTGGTTTGAAACTACCAGCCGCTCTGTGGGAGAAAGATGAGGCTTTCTACTCCCGTAAAGATTTACACCCTCGGAAACCCTGTACAGGGTCGCTATGGGTCGGAACCGACTCGACAGCACTTAACAACAATAAACATACAGCTCCATTAGAGTACAACAGCCCCAGAGGTATTCCAAGGCTATAAATCTTTACTAGAGCAGATGGTCATATCTTTCTTCAGAGGAGCAGGTGGTGGGTTCGAACCACCAACCTTTCAGTTAGCAGCCATGATCTTAACCACTGCCATACCAGGGCTCTAATAAGTTCTCTAATTACAAAGAAGACAGATGGTTTACACTCTCGAGAAAATGAAACAAAGTGTATTTAGGTTCTCCAGGCAGAAAACAAGTCTCCAGGACTTGATGGAATAGCAAGAGAAATGTTTCAACAAACAGATGTAGAACTGGAAGCGCTCACTCATCTATGTCAAGAAATTAGAAAGACAGCTACCTGCTAACTGACTGCAAGAGATCCATACTCATGTTCAGTCCAGAGAAAGGTGATCCAACAGAATGTGGAAATCAGCAAACATAGTAATATCACACACAAGTAAAATTTTGCTGATGATAATTCAAAAATGGTTGCAACGGGTACCTCCACAGAGAAATGCCAAAAATGCAAGCAAGGTTCAGAAGAGGACCTGGAATGAGGAATATCACTGGATAATGAGTAAAAAAGGCAGGAGAAGAAATTGATGCGTTTTCGTTACAGTAGAAGAAGAATATTGAAAGTACCATGGACTATCGGAAGAACAAACAAATCTGTCTTGGAAGAAGTACTGGCAGAATGATCCTTAAAAAAGCCAGGATGGCTAGACTACAACTCACATACTTTGGCGATGTTATCAGGAGGGAACAGTGCCTGGAAAAGGACATCATGCTTGGTAAAATAGAGCATCAGTGAAAAAGAGAAAGACCCCAATGAGATGGAATGACACAGTGGCTGTAACAATGAATTCAAACATAACAATTGCGAGGCTGGCCCAGGACTCGGTAGTATTTCATTCTGTTGTACATAAGGTCCTATGAGTTGGAACCAGACCTCAATAACGTCATTTAACAATAAAACGTTTGCCTGAGAATTGAGCCATGGGGTGAATAAATTTCCTGTCCAGAAAGGGTGACTGACTACGGGCCATAGTTTCAGGGGTTCTACCAATCATTTTTCCACTCATCTGTCAGTTTGTCGTACTGTGGTGGCTTGTGAGTTGCTGTGATTCTGAAAGCTATGCCACCGGTATTTTAAATACCAGCAGGGTCACCCACGGTGAACAGGTTTCAGATGAGCTTCCAGATGAAGACAGACTACGAAGAAGGAGTGACGAACTACTTTAGAATATTTAGTCACTGAAAACCTTATGAAGAGCAGAGAAACACTGTCAGATATAGTGCCAGAAAATGAGCCCCTCAGATTGGAAGGCACTCAAAATACGACTGGGGAAGAGCTGCCTCCTCAAAGTAGAATTGACCGTGATGATGCGAATGGAGTAAAGCCCGTGGGAGAAAAGCCCACAGGACTTTCATTACTGATGGGGCACAACTCAAGATGAAGACAACAGTTGTAAACATCCATTGATGGATTGGCCAAGTGGCAGCATCGATGGACTCAAGCGTGGCAACAGTAGTGAAGTTGGCCCAGGATCGGGCAGTATTTCGTTCTGCTGTGGGTCGGTACTGACTCGATGGTACCTAACAACAACAACCAATCATTTTATAATTTTGAGTTTTGTTCCATATTGTTCTCCCACTCTATTCATGACCTTTTAATGTGATCCCTTTTAGATCAGTTGGTAGTAGTAGTTCTAGCTCATGTGGTCTCAGCATCCTAAAGACTGATGTTCACATGGTCCAGCAGGCCACTGGACTAATTGTTTCCACATGTCTTTGATTTTCTTCACTCTTTTTTCCTCTGGATAGGGAGAGACCAATAGTTGCGCCTTAGATGAATGCTCACGAGCTTTTAAGAACCCGTTGCTATCCCACCAAATTAGGATACAGAACATTGTCTTTGTGGACTGTATTTATGGCAACTGATCTGGTGTCCCTCGAGTAACTCAATCCTTCAATGTGTTTGGTTATGTTTAAGACATTTTCATAACTTTTCCCACTACAACTGTCTTTAAATGTACTGTTCTTAGCAATGGAAACAAGCCTACCACAAATCATGATTCATTCATTCAATTCCTGTCTGGAAAGAGCTATGGAAATCAATCACTTGCTCTACTAGAAACACAATTTTCACGTCCTACTACATGTTTATTAAAGCAAGTTTTGACAGACCGCATAACAGCATGAACTAAGACCCCTTACAGTTCTTAGACAAGAAGGTAAAACATTTCAACTGGTTACCAATGGAAAAGTCAACATTTGACAATTTCAGTGTGAGAAAACTTTCCCATGACTCTCCCTGTCACTACCTCCACAATTATGCTTTTGTGAGAATTTAAATTTCATTTTAATTGTGTACCTATAAAAGAAAATACATGGGAAAAAACCCCCACAATATTAGAAGGTATTCCAGAATGCAAAAATCGGCCTTTGCGATACTAGAATAGCTTGGAATTCTTAATATATAGAAAATGCAGTAATTTTCTATGTTATAAGTAGTAACAATAACAATAACAAAAACTTAACAATAACCTGGGTGGGAACAAAATAACAGGACATCAAAACTCACACATAAAGTCTATCATTGTTACAAAAGTAGAAAAAGTTACTCTATTCCTTAATGCATTAAATATTGAGTATTATTCCAATTAAAACTTTGAATAATGCAAAGTCACTTTGAACCACAAGGTCGGTGGCTCAAGCTCACCAGCCGCTCCTTGGAAACTCTATACAGGGTCGCTATGGGTCCGAAACGACTCGATGGCACTTAACAACAACAACAAAAATAATGTTTGTAAAAGAGCAGACGTTTCTTAAAATACAACAAACATGAAGTTATTATTTAATCATTGGAAGCATCTATTAGTGGCGTGGCATGTGCTATCATTCCAAAGACAATTATCAAGTTTACTTTGCCATTCCCTCCTGCCACTAGGTCCAAGGGTACTAGGTCAGGTCACAAACCTTCTCCCTCAGCCATGTCGCCACGGTCCAGCTTGCCTTCCTTATGTTGTCCTTCTGCCACCTTCACAGCAACTGCTCGGCAAATGGCTCCAAACTTCCTGTCGAGAGAACGAACCCCTGCCTCTCTGGTATACCTATTAGAGAGAAATAGTACATATTAAAGAAAAACAATTTGTTTTTAGCCAAATAACGAATAAACGTGAACATAAGTAATGAAATTGAGTTTATACTAAAGAAATGCTTTACATTTAAAAATTCATTACACTTTTTGTCTGCTGTACTGCGGTGGTTTGCTTGCTGTAGTGAGGCTCAAAGTTATGCCACTAGTATTTCACATATCATGTATGGAAGACAGGTCTCAGCACAACTTCTAGACTAAAAGAGACTAGGAAGAAAGCCATGGCAGTCTACTTCTGAAAAAACTGACCAATGAAAACCTGATGAACAGCAGTGGAACACTGTCTTACAACAATGACAAAAGGTAAGCTCTTCAGGTTGTAAAAAATGCCTCCTCAAAATAGAGCTGACCTTAATGACATGGACTACATAGCTTTTGGGCCCTTCATTTACTGATGTGGCATAACTCAAAATGAAAAGCAGTAGCAGCAAATAATCAGAACATGGAGTGTACAAAGTATAAATCTAAGAAAATTACAAATTGCTAAAAATGAAATGGAATATATAAAGATCAATACCCTAGGCATTGGGTATTGCCAAATACCTTGGGTATTGGCCAAATACCTCCAGTATTTGGCCAATTTTGATTCAGATAATCAAAAAATCTGAAAGATAAACTGAAGAGTGATGGCATTGCCTCCATTGTTATAAAGCACATTGTAAGATCTATCCTGAAGCACAATGCTGTCAGGGATAGAATAATATCCAGAAGCATACAGAACTATTATACAGTTAACACAACTATTATTTGAATTTATGAACCAATTCCTAATGCCAATGATGAGAAACTCAAGATTTCTACTAACTTCTGCAGTCTGAAAGCTATCAGACATGAAACCAAGATGCACGGATAATCACTGGTAATAGAATGTGAAAAGTTGAAAACAAAGAAGGTTCAGCAGTTGGGAAAAGGTCTTTGTGATAGAAATAACTGTGGGGATTGCATGATAGAGTTTTACTTGACCAACGACTTATTCATTGCAAACACCTTTGTTCAACAACGCCAACGGTGACTATACATGAATCTCATCAGATGCAATACACAGAAATCAAATTGACTACATATCTGGAAAAAGATGATGGAGAAGTTCAATATCATCAGTAAGAATCAATTGATTATATGCAAGTTCAAGTTGAACCTGAAGATAATTAAAACAAATACACAAGAGTCAAAATGTCAACTTGACTATATCCACCTGAATTCAGAGACCATCTCAAGAATAGATCTGATGCATTGATTCAGATCATCAACTGGTGACCAAGGACCAGACAAGTTGTGCAATTACATCAAGGTCATCATACATGAAAAAGCCAAAATTTCATTAAAAAGACAAGAAAGAAAGAAAAGACCTAAGTAGATGTCAGAAGAGATGCTCACTCTTGCCCTTGAATACAGAGAAGCTAAAGTGAAGGGAAGGAATGATAGAGTAAAAGAACTGAAGATTTCAAAGGGTGGTTGTAGAAGACAAAGCAAAGTATAATGAAATGTGCAAAGACCTGGAGTTAGAAAACCAAAAGGGAAGAACACATTCAGCATTCTTCAATATGAAAAAACTAAAGAAAAGATTATAGCCTTGATTTGAAATGCTGAAGGATTTTACGGGCAAACTATTGAATGGTGTAGAAAGCATCAAAAAGATAGAGGAATACACAGAATTACAGTACCAAATAGCAATGGGCCATTCAATCATTTCAGGAGGTAGCATATGATCAGTAATTGATGGTACTGTGTGAAGAAGTCCAAGCTGCACTAAAAGCATTAAATCAAGGTTCCAGAAACTGACAGAATATCAATTGAAATATTTCAACAAACAGATGTAGCACTGGAGGTGCTCATCTGTCTATGCCAAGAAATTTGGAACACAGCCACCGGGTCAATCAATGGAAGAGATCCATATTCAGGCACATTTCCAAAGAGGTGATCCAATACAATGTGGACATTTTTTAACAATATCATTATAATCATATGCAAGTAAGATTTTGCTGAAGATAATTTTAAAACGTTTGCAGTAGTTGCCAGAAATCCAAACGAGATTTAGAAAAGAACATGGTGGCTGTGTGCCGTGGAGTTGGTTCTGACTCACAGCCACCCTGTCTGTACAGGGTTTCCGAGGCTGTAAATCTTTATGGGAGCAGAACGTCTCATCTTTCTCCCACGGAGCAGCAAGTAGTTTCAAACTGCTGCCCTTGCAGTTTGCAGCCCATAACCACTATGCTACCAGAGCTACTTAGAAAAGAACATGGAACAAGGAATATTACTGATGATGTCAGACGCATCTTGGCTGAAAGTAGAGAATACCAGAAAGATGTTGACTTGTGTTTTATTGACAATGCAAAGGCATTAAACTGTGTATCTCATAACAATTTATGGATAATACTGTGAAGAATGGGAATTCCAAAAGACATAATTGTGCTAATGCAGCACTTGTACATAGAACAAAAGGCAGTTATTTTAACAAAACAAGGGGATACTGAATGGTTTAAAACCAGAAAAGGTATGTGCCAGGGTTGTATCCTTTCACCATATTTATTTTCTGTGTATGTTCAACAAATAATTTTACAAATTGGATTATATGAGGAGGAACACAACATTAGGATGGAAGGAAGAAGGCTCATTAACAACCTGTGATATGCAGATGACACAACTTTGCTGGCAGAAAGCAAAGAGGACTCCAAGCATTTACTGATAAAGACCAAGACTACAGACTTCAAGACAGATTATACCTCAACACAAAAAAAATTAAAATCCTCACAACTCAACCAGTAAGCAATATTATGATAAATAGAGAAAACACTGAAGTTGTCAAAGATTTCATCATACTTGGATCCATAACCAACACCCACAGAAACATCAGTCAGGAAATCAAATGACGTATTGCACTGGGCAAATCTACTGCAAAAGACCTCTTGACAGTGTTCAAGAGGAAAGATGTCAATTTGAGGCTGATTCAAGCCATAGTATCTCCATCACCTTATTTGCATGTGAAAGCTGCACAATGAACAAGGAAGATGGAAGAACAGATGACTTTTAATTATATTGTTGAGCAAGAATACTGAAAGTACCATGGACTGCCAGAAGAACAAACTAATCTATCTTGAAGCAGTATAGCCAGAATGCTCCTTAGAAGTGAGGATAGTGAGACTTTGTTTCACAAACTTTGGACATATTACCAGGAAGGACCAGTCCTTGGAGAAGGACATCATGCTTGGTCAGTGAAAAAGTAGACAAACCTCAAGGAAACAAACTGACACAGTGGCTATAAGAATGAGGCCAAACACAGCAAAGATTGTGAGGATGGTGCAGGTATATGTCAATATTTCAACAGCACCGAACAACAGGAATAATTCCTTGAATAGAAATTTTCCCATATTTAAATTTTCTTGTTAAAATATTGTTATTTCATAAAAATACATATTTCATATGTATTTGCAGTCATAAGTTTTTCCTTTATACAGATTATCTTGAACTATTACTCTATATGTAAAAATGAATTTCAATTCCTCTACTTAAATTGCAAAAGTAAATTTGGCAGCACATAAATCACCATATACTGCTTAAGACTTCTTGCAAACAAACGGTGTTAAGAATAGTTCTAGAACTATTCTTGAAAGAATCAGAAATACAGCACTCTCTTCCCAAATGGAGCAAAAAAGAAAACTCTAGTCATTTTTTAAGAAATGTGATCATCATCTCTATTGAGTATATTTTCATTTTGGGAAAAGAAAGGAAGGAAGAAATGAAGGAATAAAGTTAAGTGATGCAAGCACTGTGATTTTCTAAAAAGGATTTAAAATGTGCTTAAGCAGAGATGTTTGAAAACACTTGCATGTTAAACTAAACTTTGTTAGCCATTATATTAATCCTCACAGTATACAATCATTTTTGGAAAGCCAGTTTTGGATGGATTTGAAATGGGCAGCATCAGATAGAGAATGTAGTTTTATTTGATAAACTGGATTTGATTAGGCAGTCCAGCATATATTTCTAGACTTTAAGGAAGCAGATTTTAACACATGGAAGACAAACTAGAGCTCTTGAATACAGTCTAAAGTGAAAACAGGATTTCAAACCAGTTTTTTCCTGGCTTAATCATGGCTAATGAAGCAAAACAAATGGATTTAAATTTGTAAAATGTGAGTGTACCAAAATGATAACTGGAATGGAAAAAAATTAACAGGTTGACGCCCTGCTAGAAACATACTATCCCTCTGAGAAAATAAGGACAGTCTGCCTGTTTCATAGCAACTAAATCACTTGACAGAAATACCAGAGCCCCATTCAAGGATGGCAGTAGACCGAGTCACATTAAATGTGTGTTGCTGTACATAACCTGGCAATAATCCAATTTCTTACATCAGGCATCGCAACACCTCTTCCAAGTCTCCCATTCCAGAGCTTCAACATATTAATTTTTCCCATTCTGGTTCTGTTTCAGTATATCCACATTTTACAAGTTTAGGTCTGTTCTACTTTCACTTTGGCTTGAAGCCTGGAGTAAAACAGATTTCACTTCAAGGCATGGTAGGATATAAAGTTCATGTTACATAACCACATTCAATTTCAACAGGAAGAAAACAAGGAAGCAAGTTACAAACAAACAAACAAACATATATAACAAAGCCCCAGTGTAGCTGTAACTTGTAGCTGATCAACAACTATTTCCTCAGTTCAATTTAAAGGGTTTGATGGAGGTAAAGGGGCTAATAAGCATATGAAAGAATGGTATGAATATGCAAAAATGGTATCAGTTCAGAATGAATTAAACTTAAGACCTTTTTAAAATGCATTTAGAATAAGAATGGCTATTAAGGATTGCAGCTAGTATAACATTGACAGATGACAAGAAGAAAGTTGTTGTCAAGTGACACTGGTCTGACTCATGGTGGTGGTGGTGGTTGTGTGCCTGGGAGTTGGTTCCAACCCACAGCGATCCTGTACAGTTTCCGAGGGAGCAGAAAGCTTCCTCTTTCTCCCACTGAACAGCTGGTAGTTTCGAACTGCTGACCTTGAGGTTCCCAGCCCAATTCGTTACCACTACACATCCGCTCCGCGGGAGAAAGATGAGGCTTTCTACTCCCGTAAAGATTTACACCCTCGGAAACCCTGTACAGGGTCGCTATGGGTCGGACCCGACTCGATGGCACTTAACAACAACAACAACACACATAGTGAACCTATATAGAGTTTTCGAGTAGTAGCTGGTGGATTTGAACTGCCGACCTTGTGGTTCAAACTGACTTTGTGTGTGTCATAGCCAATTCCTACTGGTACCTTTAAACTGAAAATGGAAGAATCACCAATGCCAGGTTGGTTGATATTTCTCTTCAATGACTTTAACATAAAGATGCTACCGAAATTCCCATTTTTAGAGGACATCAAATGATAAGAGTTGATGGTAATAAAGAATCACAACAAATCAATTTGCTGTGGTGGTAGCTGAATCTAACAATGATATATATAATTATAAACTACATTTTGGATAGATGGAGTTTAGCAGAAATTCATATCAAAAAAATTAATTGTATTAATTAGCCATAAGTGTAACAGGCATAAGAATAACCTAAAAAAATGCTTAGAACCATGGGCTATAAGCCAAACCAGATCCACCATCACTGAGTCAATTCCGACTCCTGGTGACGCCACATGTGTCAAGAGTAGAACAGTCATCCATAGGGTTTTCTAAAGGCTGTAATCTTAAAAAGACGAGGCCAGGCCTTTCTTTTGCAGTGTAGCTTGGGCAGATCTGAACCTTTTGATGCGTAGACAAGTGCAAACCGCTTGCACCACCATGGATCAATAAAATAGACTAAGAAAGCAATGGTCTTCTTACATTGTTAAGACTATATCTGAAATATTATATTACATTCTGAGTGTTTCATTTTAAAAGAGAGATTGAAAGCACAGGATTCATTCTGAAGTGAAATTCATTCATTCAAGGCAGTGAAAAATGTCAAGAACAGCAAAGAAAATAGGAATGTTTAGCTTGTAAGATGAGGAAATTTATGGGGTATTGGGACTGATATTTTTTTATGAAGAATTATTTTTAATGTCAGAAATTATACTGCAATTCCAGATGTTCCTATAGAGTAGAACTAGAAAATTATGTAATCCACTGCTATTCTCAGACTGTAGATCTTTACAGGAGCAGACAGCCTCATCTTTCTCCTGAGGAGTGGCTAGTGGGTTTGAACCACTGATGGTGCAATTAGTAGTCCACACCCTAACCCACAGTGCTAACACGGCTCCTTAGAAAATTGTTTTGTTGTTGTTAAGTGCTGTCAAGTCAGTTCTGACTTATAGCGATCCTGTATAGGATTTCTAAGGAGCAGCTGGTAGGTTTGAACTGCCAACCCTGGAGTTAGCAGTCCAGTGCTTATCGCCATATCTGGTTTTGGAGTGAATATAAAGATTATATAGTACATATTCACCAATGGGTAGCGAGTGGTAGCAAAGCCTCCTAGCATTGGAAGTAATTAAGTAGGCTGGTTATATTGGGAAGTAAGTAGAACTATATGACCTCTAAGATTCCCTCCTCTCCTACTGAAGAGTCTGATTATGATACATTCTCAAACATGGAAAACTCAAATTTTGTTACTCTATGTCCTAGATTTGATAATAAACTAAATACCCAAAACATGCCTGGAGTAACATACCTATCCAATTTCCAACACTAAAACTAATAGAACTGTTCAGAGATATGTCTATAGCTTTTAAAAGGCCTGAGGTTTTAAGCAACAGTGTATGAAAAATAATAGTTCTCCAAGCAATAAATGGGAAATATAATATATCTGGTGGTATCCATCCAGTTAAACACAAAACAAGAACAGGAACTTCCAGGTCAGATTTAGTCTTACTGTTCTATGTATAAATTTTAAAAGATGTCCACAAGAAGTCTGGCTTAAATCAAAAGACAGTGTGACTGGCCAAACTGAATTCAAAATGGAGAGATCCTTCACATTTTTGGAAAAACGGCAGTAAATAGAAAAGAGCTACATAAGGAGTGCCTGGCAGTGTGACACAATTTGCTAGATGATGCAATGGATTTGTAATACTGAGCCAGGAAAACTACTAAGATGTTATGGTAGATACAAATTCTCCACAGAGAATTTTTTCCATTCAAACACACAATCTATAAATTAGACTAAGCAATACTCTAGTCAGACAATTTATATAGTGCTTGTCACAGGTTTACGCACTTGTAGCAAACTTTGGAAAGAAACTTTTCTATCAGTGTTAATTCTAAAGATTCTTAAATTTTCTCAGTCATAGAGAAGAGAAGAAAACCTGAATAACCTAAAACAGATGTCTGAAAGTAGCATTTTGTCTCGTATAAGAATTCAGTAACTTTCAACATCCTGGTCCTATTACGTCTCTCTATTATTTCCCATGCTTTTGGCTGTTAATTTATCAAATTCTGGCTCATCTAAGGTCCTTAGCTATGAAGATATTCTAAATGCTTTCTCTATGAGTTTCTACATAACACACAGCCCAGTATACATTAGTAGCTATGGAAACACTAGCAGGGAATCTGTTCAGGAGCAATTGATGTTACAAGTTTGCCAATAAAATAATCTCTTTTTCACACTCAAACATAAATGGAGCCTCAGGATGGCTGACTAACCTGGTGATGATGTCAAGAGTAGTAACCTGAGGTATCTGAATCTGCTGAGGTGTGAGTCCATGCTGTTCCAGTTGCTTTGGGATCAAGTGCCTGTGGGCAATCTCTATCTTCTCCTCTTGTGTATACCCTGTAAAAGAAAGTGATCTACTTTTGTAATTATTCACATGGCTACTACAGTGTCATGCCTTTTTAATGAATCAAAAGCAGATTCAATGGATCGCGGATTTCGAATGAATAAAGTATACTTCAACTAAGACTATTATAAAAATAAAAAAGTATAACCTCAAATCAATGAATGTTAAAATTTCCAACTTTTTGACAAATGAAACAAACACATACTATATCTCTCATAAAAAAGAAACCTGAATCAGACTTTAGAGTTCTGATCTCAAATTCAAATGCTATTATAGAATAGAAAAAGAAATAGATTGCTTTTCTTTAGCATAAATTGATACCTTATAAAGCTCAACCAGGGGTGGAGAAGGCAGCTTCACTTAAACAAACAGTGAGCTTCCAGGGAAGGGCTCCAAAAGAACTATTTCTAGAACTATGACCACACATTTTAGCAAGAGAAGAAAACAATATTTAGATGTCCCCATAAGTTTGTTTTTCTCAAATGCTGGAATTACATAATTTCAATTTTGAAAACAATTTATCTTTTGATTTCTTCAATATCTTTTTTTTGCAGCAAGTGAGAAAAAAGAAGTCTGTACAGATCTACTGTCTTTAAATCCTGTAAGATTCCCTGAACATATGTCCTTCCCTTTCACTTTGTTGTTGTTGTTAAGTGCCGTCAAGTTGGTTGTGACCCATAACGACCCTATATAAGAGCTAGGCTGTTGAACTTGAACCACCATCCTTATGGCTCAAATTGACTTTGCAGTCCAGTGTATTAACCCACAGCACCACACCAGGACTCCAAGTTGACAGGGCATCATTTGAATACAAAGAAGAGGTTAAAAACACCAGAAGAAGATATGGTGACCAAACCTGCCAAAGGAAGGTGGTTTCATCTATCCACCTCTGCAGCAGCTGTCCTGAATATTTCATTTCATGTTAGTGTATCTTAGGGAGTTTCAACGTTAATTTGGAGCGTCCAGGCAACTGGGTCTAAATAATTCTTTATTTTGGTCTTATAAATAAGCAGAAGCAACTTTTTTGCCCCCACTCTACCATACTTTAAAACTAAATACAGGAATCCATAGAACTCATAGAAAATTAAGAAATCCAATTATCATTCATTTAATAGTAAAAATACATTTCAGACGAATATGAGAAATATATTTAGATTACATTTAGAATCTAAATAAATTCAGATTTCACTTTATTTCAATTTAAGAAATAGATATCTGATCTCTTCTTGGATAAAATAATTCCAAGCAACAAAAGAAAAGTACACATAAAAGGGATATGAAGTCCTGGTGTGCACGGTATGATAAGAACTAGACTGGTAACTACAAGCTCTACAATTCAAACCCAACTGCTCCTCGGAAACCCTATATAGGGCCTCACAGAGTTGGATGGGACTCGACTGCACTAACAGCAACAACAACGGAACTAAGTGACTTTATTTCAGATACTTCAGTTGAAGAGACTGACGATTCGTTTGAAAAAACAGACTACATTACAGATTCAACTGAAGAGAAATTTAAAAAGTACTAGGCACTTTCATAGGAGCTCTGGTAGCGTAGTGGTTACGAATCGGGCTGCGAACCTTAAGGTCAGCGGTTCGAAACTACCAGCCGCTCCGTGGGAGAAAGATGAGGCTTTCTACTCCCGTAAAGATTTACACCCTTGGAAACCCTGTACAGGGTCGCTCAACGGCACTTAACAACAACAACAACAGGCACTTTCATACAAATGTAAGATGTGGAATAAAAAGAAGAAAGTTTAGCTACTTATTAGGAATGCCCTCTTAATGAGAATAAATGATTATGTAACACTTTCCTAGCGAGATGCTAGAAACTTCGTGATCTAATACACAGAAAGCCAAGTTGACTGTAAGAAGATCTACTTTTGGTTTTGGCACACTGACTTTACATATTGCTGCTGTTTTTAAGTGCCATTGAGTTGGTTCTGACTCCTAGTCACCCTGTATACGGTTTCCAAGGAGCAGCTGATGAATTTGAACTGCTGACCTTGTGATTCGAACTGACTTTGCAGTATTTATCCGACAGTGCCATACCAGGCGTCCATATAACGTACTGTTGTTGTTGTTGTTGTTGTTATGTGCCGTGGAGTCAGTTCCGACTCATAGCGACCCTGTACAGGGTTTCCGAGGCTGTAAATCTTTACGGGAGCAGAAAGCCTCATCTTTCTCCCACGGAACAGCTGGTAGTTTCAAACTGCTGACCTTGCGGTTAGCAGCCCGATTCGTAACCACTACGCTACCAGAGCTCCTTATAAAACGTATTAAGAACTGATAAATTCGTTAGTCAAAAACTTCACAGCATGACCAACTTTAAAGAATTATGCTTTGAAAGGAAAGTATGCCAAATAATGACTTTATTTATTAATCAAGTACCTGGAACCTGAATGATCTCCATTCTGTCTAATAAGGCAGGTGGAATAGTTGCAGTGGTATTGGCTGTAGCTATAAAAAGGACTTGGGAAAGGTCAAAGGCCACATTTAGATAATGATCTGTGAAGTTATGGTTTTGTTCTGGATCCAACACCTAGGAGAGAACAATAAGTAAGCATTTAAACAAGAAAAATATATACATTAAGACATACAAGATGCATTAGCAAGGTTGATAGTTTGGCTTTATATAGTTGGTTTGGCAAACATGGATAATACTAAAACTTATGGCATCATTCTTGCATCCTCCATCCACACTCTAAATACTTGTTTCTTAATGAAAAATGTTCAATATCAAAAATTTGGAGAACACATAAAAGTACAAAGAAGTAAAAATCACCTTTACAAACTTTCTTCTTAAATCTATTAATGACTCATTTGTGACCAAGTTACCAAACCTGCAGAACCAGTTTCCATCTTGGTAACACTCCCTGTCTTAACTATTTTGGGAATTTAAAGTAAACATGTAGAGTATTTTGAAGTTATTAGATAGAAGGTAAAATAATCATCACCATATTCCCCCTCAAATATTATTAGGAACTCTGGTATAAATTCTTTAGCTGAAAGAGAAATTCCAATTAAGAGCAAACTAGTAAAAATTACTACATTATTATATTCTGATACAGTACAAGGGAAAATTCACTTTTCAAAAACACCTTAAAGCAATACCTTATTGTTTTGATGACCAAAGTATTAGTATTTCTTAAAGTACAGTTCCAAAATTGTCAACAACTGTGTATTTAAAAACTGTGTCTTTAGGTTACTGCTCAAAGGCTTCAAGTCAAAGCCACTCACAGCTGACTGGCCTACTGGTTGTTTCAGAAGCCGTCTAGTACCCTTTGCATGTTCTAATCTTTAAAGATGAACACTCCTTTCATTACCACTCCTGTCATTTACAACAAGTTACATAGATAAAAAAGAAGTAAAATGGCTACAACAAAATAAGTAAAATGACTAAATATTTTACTCCATAATCAGTTTTTCCATGCTTCTGATTTTCTTTCTAAAGTTTTAGTCTGAAAAACTTCCATAAGTAGTTTTAATTCATGTAATATTTACATATGTTTTAAGTGCCATCAAGTCAGTTCTGACTCACTGTGACCCTATATAGTGTTTCCAAGGAGCAGCTGATGGGTTTGAACTATCGACATTACAGTTAGCAGTCCAGTGTTTATCCTACAGCCCCACACTAGGACTCTAATCTAACATATAACCTTGAATTATAAACATTAATATTCAAAACTCAGTGTTAATCTAGAATACAATTTACAGAAAGTACGAATATTCTTATTTTCACAAAACTTAATGCTTGATGTTTAGTTAGAATTATGTTTAGTAGAAGAATAATTTAAGAGTAATCTTAACTGTCAGAATCCTGGTGTGGCACTGTAGAATAAGCACCCAACCTCAAGGTTGGTTTGAACTACAAGGACAGCAGTTCAAACTCACTAGCCGCTCCATGGAAACCTGTACAGGGTCACAATGAGTCGGAACCTACTCAACAGCACTCAACAACAGCAACAATCTTACTTCCCGCCAATTATCTGAAAACTGGTAATTTATATATGAAAAAAATATAGCAATTTTAAACCGATTGTCTAGTGAAATATAAAATATATTCCTCAGTGGCACTGTTTAAACGTAATACATAAATGTTGGACATTGTTGTTGTTAGGTGCCCTTGATTCAGTTCTAGTTTATAAAATGAAACAACACATTGAAACACTCCCTGGTCTGGTGCCATCCTCAAAACCACTGTTACGCTTGAGCCCACTGCTATTGCCACTGTGCCAATCCATCTCGTTGGGGGTCTTCCTCTTTTTACGTTGACCCTCCACTTTACCAAGCATAATGTCTTTCTCCAGAGACTGGGACCTTCTGATGTGTCTGAAGTATGAGAGATGAAGTCTTGCCATAATGGTTTCTAAGGAGCATTCTGGCTGTACTTCTTCCAACACAGACTTATTTGTTCTTCTGGTAGTCCGTGGTACTTTTCACATTCTTCTCCAACACCAGAACTCAAACTCATCAATTCTTCTATGGTCTTTCTATTTATTGTGCAAGTTTCACATGCATATGAGGCTAGTGAAAATACCATGGCTTGGGTCAAGTATACCTTAGTCTTCAAATTCACATCTTAGAACACTTTTAAAGAGGTCTTGTGCAACAGATTTGCCTAGTGCAATATGTTGTTTGATTTCCAAGCAGCTACTTCCATGAGTATTCATAGTTGCTCCAAACAAAATGATGTCTTTGATAACTTCAATCTTTTCTCCATTTATCATGATGTTATTTACTGGTCCACTGGAAAGGATTTTTGTTTTCTTTACATTGAGGAGCACCCATATTGGAGTCTATGGTCTTTGATCTTCATAAGTTAAGTATTTTAAGTCCTCTTCACTTTCAATAAACAATGTTGTGTCATCTGTATATTGTAGGTATTTTTATTGAGTCTTCCTCCAATCCTAATGCCTCGCTCATCATATAATTCACCCTTCTTATATTATTTACTCAGCATGCTGGATATGTTTTAGAAATGATTTTTAGAAATAACTGTTGAAGTTATTTCTTTCTTTCCCTTAAAGTTTTAAGATTGTTGTTGTTGTTGTTAAGTGTTGCCAAGTTGGTTCCAACTAACATCAACCCTGTATAGTTTCCAAGGAGCAGCTGATGGATTTGAACCACCAACCATGCAGTTAGCAGTCCAGTGCTTATCCTGTACCACACCAGGAAAAATACTGGGGTTTAAGAAAGAAATAGGAAAATAATAAAACAATGAGGTCCTTTAAAATGTATTACAGGACACTCAAAATACTAGAGGTAGAGCTGCCGTATGACCCAGTGATTTGACTTCCAGATATCTTCTGTAGGGATCTAAGAGAAGTGACATGAACAGACATATGCAACACCTATGCTCCTTGCAGCACTATTTATGATAGCAAAAAGATGGAAACAACCTAAGTGCCCATCAATGGATGAATAGATAAGCAAAATGTGTACATACATACAATGACTACCACAGAAAAGATGAAGGGAGAGGAAAACAAGGAAAATTAAAAGAGTTAAAGTGATACAGGTAAACACCGTTGACTTACAGTATTTACATGGATGGGATTGCAATCATTGTAATTACACAGAGTATCTGATTTGTGGAATGTGGAACTGATGATCTGTTCTGTAATCTCTACTCAATTCACAATAAAAAAATTTAAACCAAAAAGGAAAATAAACTATAAAATCAATTTAAAAAACATTATTCTTAGACTGAGGTTTTGTGACAATGAAATTATGTGACGCCCAATTTGCCTGCATTCACCTTTTATTTCTACCCACTTGTGTGTCAGTTTGTCGTTCTGTGGTGGTTTGTGTGTTGCTGTGATTCTGAAGCTATACCAAGGGTATTTTAAATACCAGCAGGGTCACCCACAGTGGACAAGTTTCAGCTGAGCTTCCAGATGACGACAGATTAGGAAGAAGGAAAGATGGACTACTTCTGAATATTTAGTTACTTAAAACCTTATGAATAGCAGTGGAACACTGTCAGATAGCACCAGAATATTGTCAAATATAGTACCAAAAGATGAGCTCCTCAGGTTGAAAGGCACTCAAAATACAACTGAGGAAGAGCTTCCTCCTCAAAGTAGAGTTGACCGTGACGAAGCAAACGGAGTAAAGCCTTTAGGACCTTCATTTGCTGATGGGGCACAACTCAAATGGAAGAGAGAGAGCTGTCAACATCCATTAATAATCAGAATATAGAATGTATGAAGTATGGATCTAGGAAAACTGCAAATTGTCAAAAATGAAATGGAACTCATAAACATAATCCTAGGTATTAGTGATCTGAAATGGACTGGTATTGGCCATTTTCAATCTGACCATCACATGGATTATTAAACTGGAAATGGAAAATTGAAGAGGAATGGCGTCACATTCATCATCAAAAAGAACTTATCAAGATCTATCTTGAAGTACAACTCTGTCTCTGATAGGATAATATCTATACGCCTACAAGAAAGACCAGTTAGTATCACTATTATTCAAATTTATGTATCAACCACTAAAGCTAGTGATGATGATGGAGAATTCTACCAACTTCTTCAGTCTGAAATTGATCAAATATGCAATCAAGATGTACTAATCATAACTAGCGAATGGAATGCAAAGGTTAGAAACAAAGAGGAAGGATCAGTAGTTGGAAAATATGGCCTTGGCGACAGAAATGATGCTGGAGAGCTCATGATAGAATTTTGCAAGATCAATGATGACTTCTTTGCAAACACCTTGAAACAACACAAAAGACAACTATACACATGGACCTCAGCAGATGGAATACACAGAAATCAAACTGACTACATCTGTGGAAAGAGACGGTGGAAAAGCTCTATGTCATTAGCCAAAATAAGGCCAGATAGTGGAAAAGGCAAATTTCAGAGTTCCTTTTGATATCCATTTTGGTCTTTTCCTTCTTTCTTGTCTTCTTAATGACCTTTTGCTTACTTACTGGATGATGTTCTTGATGTCATCCCACAACTCTTCTGGTCTTCGGTCTTTAGTGTCCAATGCATCAAATCTGTTCTCCAGAGCATCTCTAAATTCAGGTGGGATATGTTCAAGGTCATATTTTGGCTCTTGTGGACTTGTTTTAATTTTCTTCAGCTTGAGCCTGAACTTGCATATAAGCAATTGGTATTGCTCATTATTCATTTTCTAACTTTCACATGCATATGAGGTGACTGAAGATACCATGGCTTCAGTCAAGCACACCATAGTCCTTAAACTGACATCTTTGCTCTTTAAAAGACTTGAAAGAGGTTTTTTTTGCAAATTGCCTAATGCAATATGCCCTTCGATTGCTTGATTGCTCCTTCCTTGAGTACTGATTGTAGATCTAATCAAAATGAAGTCTTTAACAACTTCAATCACTTCTCCATTTATCATGTTATTGGTCCAGTTTTGAGAATCTTTGTTTTCTTTACATTGGGATGTAATACATACTGAAGGCTGCAGTATTTGTTCTTCATCAGTAAATGCTTTAAGTCCTCTTCATGTCCAGCAAACAAGGTTGTATAATCTGCATACTGAAGGTTGTTAATAAATCTTCCAATCTTAATGTCACATTTTTCTTCATATAATCCAGCTTCTCAGGTTATTTGTCCAGCATATAGACTGAATAAATATGATGAAAGGATACATCCCTGGCACACAGCTTTTCTGATTTTAAATCATTCAGTATTCCCTTTTTCTATCCCAATGACTTCCTCTTGATCTGTGTATGGGTTTCTCATGAGCACAATAAAATTTTCTGGAATATCCATTCTTTACAATATTGTCCATAATTTGTCATGATTCAGACAGCTTTGTATAGTCAATAAAGCACAAAAACTGGTATTCTCTGCTTTCAGCCAAGATTCATCTGAAATCAGCAATATTATCCTTAGTCCCACATCTTCTTCTGAATCTGGCCTGAATTTCTGAAAGTTTCATGTCTATGTACTGCTGCAACCATTTTTAAAACTACCTTTAGCAAAATTTTACTAGCATGTGTTGTTAATGCTATTGTTTGATGATTTCCGCATTCTGTTGGGTCACCTCTCTTTGGAATGGACACAAATATGGATCTCTTCCAATCAGTTGGCCACGTAACTGTCTCCCAAATTTCTTGCATAGACAAATGAGGGCCTCCAGGGCTGCATCAGTTTGTTGAAAGACTTCAATTTGTATTCCATCAATTCCTAGAGTCTTGTTTTTCCATCAATGTCTTCAGAGAAGCTTGTATCAGTTCTTGATCATATGCAACCTCATCGCCCGTTTCTTTTTGATACAGTGACTCTGTGTATTCCTTCTATCTTCTTTTGATACTTTCTGCATCACTCAATATTTTGCCCATAGGATCTTTCAATATAGCAAGTCAAGGTTTGGATTTTTCTCTTCAGAGCTTTTAGATTGAGAAATGTTGAGCCTTTTGGTTTCCTAACTCCAGGTCTTTGCACTTTGTTTTCTTGAGCTGCTCTTTTGAAATTTTCTGTTCAACTCTTTAATTTCCTCATTTCTTTAATTCACTTTAGCTTCTCTACACTCACAAGGAAGACATCTGGCCAACTGATTGGAAGAGATCCATATTTGTGCCCAATCCAAAAACAGGAGACCCAATGGAATATGGAAATCATCAGATATCTTTGCTATCCCATATGAGTAAAGTTTTACTAAAGGCAATACAGAAACGGCTGCAACCATATATTGACAGAGAATTTCCAGAGGTTCAAGCCAAATTCAGAAGAGGATGTGGAACGAGGGATATCACTGCTGATGTAAGATGGATCTGGCTGAAAGCAGAGTACCAGAAAGATGTTTACCTGTGCTTTATTGACTATGCAAAGGCCTTTGATTGTGTGGATCATAAGCTATGGATAACATTGTGAAGTATGAGTATTCCAGAACACTTAATTGTGCTCATGAGGAACCTGCACACAGACCAAGAAGCAGTTGTTCAAATAGAACATGGGAACAGTGAATGGTTTAAAATTAGGAAAGGTGTGCAACAGGGTTATAGTCTTTCACCATACTATTCAACCTGTGTACTGAGCAAATAATACGAGAAGCTGAGTTATATGAAGAAAAAGGTGACCAGGATTGGAGAAAGACTCATTAACAACCTGCGATGTACAGATGATACAACCTTGCTTGCTGAAAGTGAAGAGGACTTAAAACATTTACTGATGAAGATCAAAGACCATAGCCTTTGGTATGGATTGCATCTCAACGTAAAGAAAACAAAAATCCTCACCACTGGACCAATAAACAACATTGTTATCAATGGAGAAATGATTAAAGTTGTCAAGGACTTCATTCTTCTTGGATCAACCATCAACACTCATGGAAGCAGCAGTCAAGAAATTAAACTGCATATTGCATAAGACAGATCTGCTGCACAAGACCATTTTAAAGTATTGAGCAAAAGTTTCTGCTTGAGGCCTAAGGTGTGCCTGACCCAAGCCATGGTATTTTCAATAACCTCATATGCATGCGAAAGCTGGGCAGTGAATAAGGAAGATCATAGAAGAATTGATGCATTTGAGTTACAGCGTTGGAGGAGAATACTGAAAGTACCATGGGCTGCCAAAAGAACAAACAGCTATGTATTGGAAGAAGTGCAGCCAGAGAGCTCCTTGGAAACCAGGATGCTCAAACTTCGTCTCTCATACTTCGGATATATTGTCAGGAGGGACAAGTCACTGGAGAGGTATATCATGTTTGGTAAGGTGGAGGGTAAGAGATAAAGAGAAGCCCCCAGTGAGATGGAATGGCAAAGTGGCAGCATCAATGGGCTCAAGCATGGCAACAATTGTGAGGTTAGCCCAGGACTGGGCAGTGTTTCATTCTGTTGTGTATAGGGTCGCTAAGAGTCGGTATCGACTCGATGGCACCTAACAACAACAACACTCACAAGTACGTTTCAGATTCTCTTTAACAACCATTTCCGTCTTTTCTTTCTTTCCTGTCTTTTGAATATATTTTTGCTTTTCCCTGTATAATGTTCTTGATGGCATCCCACAACACTTTGGTTTTTGGTCATTGGTGTCTAATGTGTCAAATCTGTTCTTGAGATGGCCTCTACATTTAAGTGGAATATATTCAAGTCATACTTTGGTTCTCATGGACATGCTTTAACTTTCTTCAGCTTCAGCTTGAACTTGCATATGAGCACTGAATGATCTATTCCAGTTGGCCCTGGTCTGGTTTTTGGTTGATGATACTGAGCTTCTCCATCGTTTTTCCCCACATATGTAGTCAATTTGATTCCTGTGTATTTCATAAGGTGAGGCCTTTAATGTTGTTTAAAAAAGGTGTTTACAATGAATAAGTTATGGGCAGTGGTGGTGGTAGTGGTGTGCTGTGAAGTCTGTTCTGACTCAGAGAGACCTTGTATAGTTTCCAAGGCTGTAAATCTTTATGGGAGCAGAAAGCAGCATCTTTCTCCCGTGGAATGGCTGGTAGTTTTGAACTGCTGATCTTGTCCCTAGCAGCCTGACTCGTAACCACTACACTACCAGAATAAGTCGTTGGTCCTACTGAATTCTATCATACAATCTCCAGTATCATTTCTATCATCAAGGCCTTATTTTCCAACTACTGATCCTTCTTTGTTTCTAACTTTTGTATTCCAATTACAAGTAATTATCAAAGTATCTTGTTTACATGTTTGATCCATTTCAGATGGCAAAAGTTGGTTATTATTCTTGTTAAGTGCCATTGAGTCAGTTCCGTCTCATAGTGACCCTATGAAGGGTTTCCCAGGAGCAGCTGGTGATTTTAAACTCATGACTGTGCAATTTAAACCAACCTTGTGGTTGAGTGCATATGCAACAGTGCCACAATTTCATCATCACCGGCTCTAGTGGATGGTACATAAATCTGCGTAATAGTGGTATAGCTTGGTCTTCCTTGTAGGCATACGGATATTATCCTACCACAGACAGCATTGTACTTCAAGATAGAGCTTGAAATGGTCTTTTTGTTTTTGTTTTTAAATTACCCTATATTTATTTATATACAACATAAAGTCCCAACTTCTGTCACACCAAGGCATTTCAATTTAGGAATACTGAACCCACCACTATAGAAATAAGACAAACAGATTATAAGCAACCAAGCACTCAGATGATAAAACAACAAAATGAGATGAAATTTATAGCTAAAGAGATATATTAGAAGTGAAGACACCATTATTATAAAATTGATCATTTAGAAACAAAAGAAATCAGATATACACTGCTGTAAAATGAACTGTTGACATGAAACAAAGGCGTAACATAATAATCACAGTGAAAGAACAAATAACAAAATCAAAACATTTGCACCATAAGCAATATGGAAGATACAGATGATGGAACTTATGAATATATTCTGTTCCTAAAAAAGTATTCAACCATATAAAACAATAATAAAAAAATTACCCACCAAATAAAAAACTAAATATTCATATTCACAAGTAGCAATAAAAACTAAACCAAAAATTGATGCATAATTATCAATGCCCAGGAAACAATACATATGTATGCACACATTTTTCTTCTATAATTAAACAAACAAACATAAACCCAAATGGCCTATCAGTTCTCCACAGCAACATCCAGGGTCAAAGACAGTAAATGCTGCTGCTATTGTAAGGTGCCATGGAATACGTTCTAACTCATAACTAACCTATGCACAACAGAATAAAACAATGACCATCCTTGCAATTGTTAATGTTTAAGTCCTTTGGTCCTGCATCTGTGTCAATCCACCTTCCTCTTTTTCACTGATTCTCCACTTTTCCAAGCACAATGAACTTCTCCAGGGACTGGTGCCAGCTGATAATATGCCCAAGGTATGAGAGATAAAATCTCACCATCCTTACTTCTAAGAAGCATTCTGGTTGCCCTTGAAATGCTCTTTTTGATGATGAATACAACACCCTTTCACTTAAATCTGAGGTTCCCGACATAGTAAACCATACGACTGTTGGATTCAAAATGACCACTACCAGTCTATTTCAGCTCACTAATGCCTACCATATTGATCTTCATGCATTCCATTTCATTTTTTACTACTTCCAATTTTCCTAGCTTTATACTTCACATATTCTACATTCCAATTATTAATGGATGCTTGCAGCTGTCTTGAAAGCTTTGCTCCATTTGCATCATTATGATCAACTCTACTTTGAGGAAAGCTGTCCACCAGTCCTATTTTGAATACCTTCCAACCTAAGGACCTTAACTTGCAGCACTGTATTTATCAACGTTTTGCTACTATTCATAGGGTTTTCATCTTCTGGCACTGTATCTGACAATATTCACTGCTATTCCAAAGATTCTCAACAGCTAATCATTCAAAAGCAGTCTGCCTTTCCTTCTTCCTAGTTTGTCTGAGTCTGGAAGCTCCCCTGAAACCTGTCCACCACAGATGACCCTGCTGGCACTTAAAATACCAGTGCACGGCTTTCAGCATCATAGCAACACACAAGCCACCCCAGTAAGACAGACTGGAATACAAATGGTGGGAATAACATGTAATACAGGAAGGTTAAAAATTAGGTAATGGAAAAAACTATGCCTGCCATTTGCTAATAAAAAGAATCACAAAATTAGTATCAGCCCATGGAAAAACCAAAATTAAAACCCTGAATGAAACGCAGAAAATAATTTTGTCTAGACAGCAAGATATATTAGCAATGAAGATATAACAAACACAGTAAAATGAAATAATAAATATTCTATTAGAAATTGCAAAGTGAAACTGACAGTAGAGAAACTGCACTTATCATCTCTCAATTTATATGCGGAAAAAATAAATGTAAACCTACAGAATAGCAGTAGCATAACAAATACACACACACGTATCTTCATTGTTATTGTTGTTAAGTGCCGTCCAGTTGGTCCCAATGCATAGCGACCTTGTATAGGGTTTCCAAGGAGAGGTGGCTGAGTCTGAACTGCTGACCTTGTGGCTCAAATTGATCTTGCAGTCCAGTGCTCTATTCCTCAGTGCCATATCAGGACTTTCACATTTGTTTATGCTTCATAGTATTGCTATTCTCTAGGATATAATATTGGTATTCTCTAGGAATCCTAGTGTGGCACTGTGGGTTCAATCACATATAGGATATACACGCACACACAAAGCAAAGCAATTATTTCTATATATACCAAAGTGCACCAATCAGAGCAAAGAATATAAATGCAAGCATGCGGAATACAGGTACAATCTTATGCTAGAAGTTGGAAATTATAAAATCTTTTTAAGAGGGCATACGCATCAAATGCACTAAAATGAGAAGATATGCAGAAGCTATATAAACCCATATGGTCAAAAGAAATAGAAATACGGTATAATGAAATAAGGTGAACAAAATTTTTGGACTATAGATATGGGCAGAGGAGTTAACAAAGCTTAAAAAGGCAAAATACTAATCATCTGCAAAGGGAGCTGCCAGCAACAACTCACAAAAAGTTTAGAAACTGAAGGCTCCCTCTATCAAGCAAGACAGAGAGTGAGCCACAGGGTTCTTAACAAAAGGGTGGCTGAAATTCTTAAAGAATTCCCTTTCACCATTCTGTGCAGGTAAGCAAAGGTTTCTTCTCATCACACAGGACCATCCTGGCTTCAGAATCACAGATAGTGCAAAACAAAGAATGGCAAGAGATGATATAACAAATCCAACTGTATCAAATGAAAATCTACGTAGTGAATGATGGAAAACCACTGTATTCTTCCGTTCAACCTTGAGCATAAAGAGCACCTGGCATTCTCTGCCATTCACAACAGATACTAAAAGACAACCTTCTCTGGATATACTGACTGGCCCAAGAAATAAGACACACCCCGGTAGGGTAGTGGTTACGAATCGGGCTGCAAACCTTAAGGTCAACAGTTTGAAACTACCAGCCACTCCGTGGGAGAAAAATGAGGCTTTCTGTTCCCATAAAGATTTACAGCCTCGGAAACCCTGTACAGGGTCACTATGGGTCGGAACCGGCTCGACGGCACTTAACAACAACAACCAGAAGTAAGTCCCTAATTTATCATCATATAGTGAAGTCAACCAGGCATGTCAAGCCTTGCATGTGCAGCACACAAAGCTTTCAAAAAGCTTAATGTCATAACATATATAAAGAGACAACAAAGACAGACCAAAATAAAGGGAGGAAAGGAAGCTACTATTAATGAGTTTAGTAAGGCTGTCCATCAGATACAGGGTTGTAATTTTCTAGCGTCTGAACTCGCCTAACTTTACAAGGAGCAATCATAATCAGCATCAGCTGAAAGCTGGTTGCTAGGAGGTGGAGGTCAATCAACTTTTCCACCATTTCTGATGCCAACTGCCCTCATGATGACTCTCTACTTCTCTGCTGAGCTGTTATTTGTGGCAATCATATGTTTGAATAATATTCCACTGTCTGTATAAACCACATGTTGTCTACCCAGTCATCTGTTGATGGGTACTTGGGGTTTTTTCCAACCTTTTGGTTACAGTGAATAATGCTGTCATGAACACTAGTGCACCTGAGTGATTTTTTTCCCCCCTCCTTCAGGTGGGCCTGTTACAATGGAAACAGCAAGTGGGTTTCACAGTGGACACAGAAGAAATACCATCGAAGTTAAGTTAAAGTAACATCTGTGTGCACTGCCAAGTTTACTGAGCACTTTTACATATAATGTCATTTAATCATTGCAACAACCTGTTAGATATAGAGTTCATTACCCAACATTTGGGCAGGTGAGGAGGCAGTCAGGAGATTTGCTAAGACAGCCTCATTACTTCTGTAACTATCTAATCAGCCCATTCTACAGCATGTATTATGGTCTAAAACAATGTCATGCTATTCATAATAAGACTATCTCATGACATTTACTTTGTGGCATCATCTAAGGATTTCATACTTTTATTTTGAGATATTAATAAATCAATTAGGAAAAAGTGAATACCAAGTTCTACATCAGACAAAATGCTAGCTGCTGGTTATCAGAAGAGATTAATTCAATAAAACAAATATTGAATCCCTCTCAAAAGCAGTCAGTTGAGGAACATAACTATTGATCGGGGAATTACCCTTAAATACTTTTCAACAGGATAGACATAATTTCACCATAAATTAACCCAAAAGTTCAAAGGTGTTATTTGAAATCTTAAATGGTATTCACTAGTTTATTGGTAATAGCACTGTACAGTAAACCAGTTATAAGGAAAAAAAAAAAAAAATCTCACAGTATAAATAAACCAACTATGGACAACACTGCGAAGTATGAATATTCCTGAACACTTAATTGTGCTGAGGAATCTACACATGGACCAAGAGGCACTTGTTCGAACAGAACATGGGAACACTGAATGGTTTAAAATTAAGAAAGGTGTGCAACAGGGTTGTATGTTTTCACCATATTTATTCAACCTGCATGCTGAGCAAATAATCTGAGAAACTGGGTTATGTGAAGAAAAAGGTGGCATCAGGATTGGAGAAAGACTCAATAACAACCTGTGATATGCAGATGATACAATCTTGCTTACTGAAAGTGAAGAGGACTTGAAATATTTACTGATGATCAAAGATCACAGCTTTTAGTATGGATTGCATATCCATGTAAAGAAAACAAAAATCCTCACCACTGGACCAGTAAACAACATTCTTATCAATGGAGAAAAGATTGAAGTTGTCAAGGACTTCATTCTTCTTGGATCAACTATCAACACTTATGGAAGCAGCAGCCAAGAAATCAAACGACGCATTGCATTACACAAATCAGCTGCACAAGACCTTTTTAAAGTGCTGAAGAGCAAAGATGTCAGCTTGAGGACTAAGGTGCACCTGACACAAGCCATAACCTCATATGCATGTGAAAGCTAGACAGTGAATAAGAAAGACCATAGAAGAATTGATGCTTTTGAGTTATGGTGTTGGAGGAGAATACTGAAAGTATCATGGACTGCCAAAAGAACAAACAGCTATGTGTTGGAAGAAGTGCAGCCAGAGTGCTCCTTGGAGGCCAAGATGGCCAAACTTTGCTCTCATACTTCGGACATATTGTCAGGAGGGGTCAGTCACTGGAGAAGGGTATCATGTTTGGTAAGGTCAGAGAAAAAGAGGAAGACCCCCCAGTGAAATGGATTGGCAAAGTGGCAGCATTAATGGGTTCAAACGTGGCAACAATCATGAGGTTGGCCCAGGACCGGGCAGTGTTTCATTCTGTTGTGTACAGGGTCGCTATGAGTCAGTACAGACTCAATGGAACCTAACAACAACAACAATCCAACCAAACTACCTCAAATCACTGGGGCTTTTAGATTTAACTATTTTTTTATTGTCTAAACAGCACTCACTTCTGAGACTAAAAGACAGTGTAATGAATAATTAGGTAGAAACTATGACTGTGCCAGGCAAATCAGAATGTACAGACTTCCTCTTACAAAGTGCATGTTCAGGCCATCCTGCTCTGTGAAGATCACAAAAACAAAAGAAACAAGAAGCCCGAGAAAACAAAACACAAGAAAATAAAAGAAAAATTTAAACATTTCACAAATCAAGTTTCCCCCTTAATTTTATATATCAATTTTATTATGAATAACAATCTACCTAGGAAGTGTAAAGAGGTGCTAGAATGAGGATTCATTAAATTATGTTTAAGACATAATTTCCAAGTTGTAAGCCCATCTTCAGCCTATAAGTGACTGGAATACCTAAAAGGGGTCCTAGACCTTGCAGAGTGAAATAGGGTTCATGCGGAGCCTTAATAGTGTACAGGACCTTAGGTGGAATCCTGAGCCCCATCCAGAACCTTCTGAGGTGAGACATTCCCATTTGAAAGGACAAGCAGACAAGCCTGGAGCAGTCAGAGTAACAGAAGATACTTCTTGAAAGACCAGCAGGAAAAATCTAAAATAAAAATGGCAGTCTGATTGGCTAATAAATGAACAAGCAAGTTGCTCACTGGAAAGCTATCAAGGCAAGCACTCAAGTCCCTTCAGAATAAACCCTCCTCTAAGACTGAAACTCAGGGAACACATAAGCAGGCATGTAACACTGTTGGAAACCACGTTGGTCTACTGGTGAGTGGAAGAGGAGGAAAGGCATCAATGAAGACATAGGCTGAGTTCAACCACCTTCCATAGACTCCTGTTGACATGGAGATGAGACAGAGAAAAGGAAGGGCTGGTTGGTCTGAAGTGTGGTGAGACCTGGGACTCCTGAGCCCATGGACAAGGACATAGCCATGGAGGGCTAGAGCTGAGAGTGAAGCGTCCAGCTGATGTGAAGTGAGGGGAGACGCACAAAAATGCACAAATTGTAGATACTACACATTCAACCTTGCCTTGATGGCTTGATGATCAGAACTCAACTAGAGGAAGATAAAACAAATTTTTTTTATAAAGGAAACAAGTGTAAATTGCTACAATTTGATGAACTTGATCTATACTTATGGATGTAGTAGCTCAAAATACCAGCTGAGTGGGAAGGAGTCTTCACATCAAGTATCAATTCTATCCCCTCTGTATACAGGGTTGATATGGACGGGCGACTCAGACGTTGGCTACCTAAAATGAGGGTGCTATAAAGTCAAAAAGCGACTGGCTTACAAATTTTCAAGAGGGAGTTTTGTTCATCAACCATCGTAAGTTTTATTGCCTGCTAATGTTTTCAGAAGCTAGGTAATCATTGCAGTGCCTGGCCCTTAAATGTGCCATGTGCCTTTGCTCTCATGTCAAGAATCACTGCACCAATAGGAATTGTTACCTTTTTTGCCCTGCCCACCATGTAAATCAACTGTCTAGGGATATTAGTTTCGCTCATAGGATCCAAGAGTAAATTGATAAAGGCTTACAAAACAGACTAAATGCTTTAGAGAAAGGAAGATCGCTCAAGGGAAATAAGATACAATATATCCAGTTTACACTCCCAGCTAAGGTTGTTCACGATATAAGTAGATTTGTGTTATATTTTTCAGTAATCCAGAACTTGATTGGAACTTAATTCAACAGCATTTTAGGAGGTTGTGGAATAATATCCACTTGTCTGTGGATATTCATCAGCTACATGCTCAAATTTCTGATATAAGTAATTCTCAAGTTGAGCACTGAGTGGCTACTAATTTGCTACCCCTGCTAGAGATTAAGATCCCCTAAGAACTTGATTGAACCTCAGCATAGTGATCCTGCTTGGTCACCTTAGAGCGGGTGGTGGTCTGGCAATGTCTTGCGTATGGGGTCCCCAGCCAGTCTCCTCCCTCCCTGCTGTCTTTGGATGGCAGCTGTTTATGCTGGACGTATGGCCAGAGATGGGTAAGGATCACGTGGAACCTCGGCCATGCTGCAATGAGTTTCGATGACAGGTAAGACGGAGGAATTCGCATTGACCGCCTAAGACAGGCAGCATCCCTTAAACAAATAATAAATAAGGGGGAAACTGATGCAGACCGTGCAGACCCGGCCAGGAGTTCAAGGCCCTGTGGGCCCAAGCGTTGCAGACCGTCCAAACCATAGGCTCTGAGAATCAGACTTTAACCACCTAGCAGACATAGCAAACTGTCCCTCATCTGATTATTCAGTTATGCTTGTTAGGAATCGCATACATGAGCCCTGGATATCCACAGATAAATGTAAAAGCCTTCCCTAAAAGCCGAGACTGTAAATTCCAAAAAGGCAAAGCCCTCCACGCCCCCAAAAGCTAAAGAGGATAGAGAGAAACACTGTTAACTGATGATGTATGGAGGGGGATTATAATGAATGTAATGAAACAAGTCATATGAATGGTTGAATGTGAAACTGATGATGTGCCCTGTAAACTTTCACTCAATCCACAATAAAAACCTTAAAAAAAAAAAGTGTATAGGCCTAGATGGAGAACATGTTCAGAAATAATAGTTGAACATTTTGATGTTTTTGTTAATAAAGCTGTCTATGATTTTGAAGCAATAAAAAAAAAAAAAAAAAAGAAAAAAGGAGTTTTGTTTCAGAGTGTAAGGGGGGTGGGAATGGGGAGGTAAATCCCCACTGAATAGTTTTCTCTTGTCTAGAAGGGTCTGATGAAAAGAGATGGGGATAAGATGCTTATGATTCAATGTTGAATAACTGTTATTGTGACTCACTGCAACTGTCACAACTGTAAAGGTAGAAGTTTTGTAACAAAAAGGGGGGAGTAGTTAATCTTACATTCCAAGAACAAAGGACTCTAAGACCATCAAGGGAGAAGAGCACGAGCAGAATGTGGGATTCTATCCAGAGAAGCAGTGACACCAGAGATGCAGGTAGAGATGAAGACATGAAGAGACAGAGCACCTGAGGAATCAAGACTCATGGGAAGGGACAGGTTGTGTGCTGGCAAAATACGTCCTTTGGTTGTTTAAATGTTTATATATTCATGAGTGATTTGGTGTACATTCCCCCCCCAAAAAACAAAAAAACAAAACACCCACAAGGGGAATAGAAGCAAATACTGTTGAATGATGATGCACGGAGGGGACTGTAATCATTGCAATGAAACGATGAGTGTAAAACCCACATTCTCCCATGTAAACTATCACTCAATTCACAATAAAACCTTTAAAAAAAAAAGAACATCTTCAGATGTCCTTTCCACCCCTAGCAAAATACGGAAGCTTTATTTTCTAAGGAAGGCCAAATAGTACTGTCTCGCACAAAGGACACTGGATACAACCGAGGAGACTCTGCACTGAATTAAACACGAGGGTTCAGATGAATGCATACATGGAAGGAAAAAAAAAACAAAGTTGCCCTTAAATTAATTCTGGTTCCTGGTGTCCTCATGTGTATCAGAACAGAACTATTCTCCATGCAGTTTTCTGATTTTTCAGAAGTAGGTAACTAGAATTTTCTTCTGTGGCACCTCTAGGTGGACCCAAATGGCTAACCTTTTTTTTTTGGTTAGCAGCCAAATGTCTAACCTGTTATGTCACCCAGGCCACTACATATACATTGTTGTTGATGGTAGGTGCTGTTGAAATCCATTCCAACTCATAGTGACCCTATGTACAATGGAATGAAACACTGCCTGGTCTTGCTTGCGCCATCCTCAACCATGCCTATTTTGAGCCCATTACTGCAGCCACTTTGTCAATCCATCTCATTCAGGTCTCCACTTTTTCAATGACTCTACTGTAGCGAGCATGATGACCCTTTCCAGGGACTGATTTTTTCTGATAACATGTCTAAAGTACATGAGATGAAGGCCTTACTTCTAAGGAACCCTCTGGACGTATTTCTCCCAAGACAATCTGCTCACTTTCTGGCAGTTCACAGTGCATTCATTATTCTTTGTCAATACCACAATTCAAATATAGTGATTCTTCTTTGGTCTTCCTTATTCACTGTCCAGTTTTTGCATGCAAATGAGGTGATTGAAAATACCGTATTTTGGGTGCGATGTACCTTAGTCCTCAAAGTGACACCTTTGCTTTTAACACTTTAAAACAGGTCTTTTGAAGATTTATCCAATGAGATAATATGTCATTTGATTTCCTGCCTGCTGCTTCATAGATGCTGATTGTGGATCCAAGTAAAATGAAATCCTTAACAACTTCAGTCTTTTCTCTGTTTATTATGATGTTGCCAATTTGTCCAGTTGTGAAGATTTTTGTTTTATGTTGAAGTGTAATCCATATCGAAGGCTACAGTCTTTGATTTAATCAATAAGTACTTTAAGTCTTCTTTTTGTTTTTTAGCAAGCAACATCGTGTCATGATGCCATGCTTTTCTTCATAGAATCCAGCTTCTCAGATGACTTTCTCAGCATACAGACCGAATAAGTGTGGTGAAAGGACACAACCCTGGTGCATACCTTTCCTGATTTTAAACCATTCAGCAATCCCTTGTTCTGTTTCAATGAATATCTCTTAGGGTATACACAGATTCTACATAAGCACAAATAAATTTTCTGGAATTCCCATTTTTTGCAATGTTATACATAATTTATGATACATACAGTCAAAAGCCTTTGCAAGACAATGAATTACAAGTAAACATCTTTCCTTTTAGTTAAGATGCATCTGGCATCCAATGATATCCCTCGTTCCACATCCTCTTCTAAATTCACCTTGAATTTCTGGCAGTTCCTTATGGATGTACTTTCTCAACAATTTTTAAATTATTGTCAGCAAAACTTTACCTGTGTGTGATATTAATGCTAGTGTGTTCAGTAATTTCAACATTTTGTTGGAATATATATATGGATTCTAAAAGGGCAATAGTCTCCCTCTCCTCATTTGGTTCCCAGAATGTTGACAGTCAGGTTTCATTTCCAAGACAAGAGACTTGAGTTATTTTCTAAGGAATTTAATCAACTTAAGAATATCTAAAATGATTGATACAGGAAGTTCTTGAACCTCACAGTCCAGTTAGACCATCCTATTGTGAAGCTCATAGTCAATGAGACTGATTCATATGTTCACAGCTTCCAATCAGCTTTTTAGTTCACTATTAAATTAGAATTAACACAAATTACCAGACACCTAATGACAGACTCGCATATAAATGACAAAGTAAAAGAAACACACAATAAAATTCAGATAAAAGGATAAAGTTAAGAAAAACAAAATTAAGTCTCATCAGCACCTTTCTCACAAAGACAAGAGAATATATCACAGCTATGTAACAAGAATGGTGCTGTGGGTTAATGCGCCAGACTGCAAAGCCTTTTGAACTGCAAGGTTGGCAGTTCAAGCTCACCAACTGCTCCTCGGAAATCTTATGCAGGGTCGCTATGGGTCAGGATCGACTTGACAGCAGTTAGAAACAACAATGTAACAAGAGCAAGATGCTATTATGGAATATGCTGAGAACTAAATAAAACTTCTTTGAAATTAAAATATGGCAGCAGAAATGGCAAAGTCGTAGAACAGTTAAAATAAAAACCAAAGAATTACTCAGAAAGCAGGGCAAAAATAAAAGTTAATAATAACAGGAGAGAAATTAAAAGAAAATCAAAGATCCAGCATCCAAGCAACCTCTAAACAAGTGAGGAGGAGACAATTATCAACAGAAAATTTCAAAAAAAAAATTTCCCGAAAATGAAGCACAGGTTTTTTTCAATTCAAAGAATCTTCAAAGAGCCCAGAAAAAACAGATAAAGCTTGATGTGCCAAGGCAATTTTATTGTGGAATTTAAGAACACTAGATAAAAAGATGATCCTAAAACTTTCTTGATTATAAACAAGTCACAATTATCAATAACACCACTTGATACGGGAAAGCAGTGGAGAAATGTGTTCAAAATAAAATTATTTCCAACTAAGATTCTATAGTGCAGTGAATTATTTTATATGGCTCTTCTACCCATATACAGTGTTTGCATCTCTCATCACATGACCTTGTTTCCTGGTTGGTCTAGATAGGAGAAGGTGGGAGACTGTGCTAATAGAATTATATAATTCAGTTGTGATTGTTAACTGGGGTCATTATGATTGCAACAAACTTGGCACTCTAACATGGGTATAAAATGAGCCATCTCAGAAGCGGTCTCTCATTACCATGAAGGAAGAAGAGTCAGGAGTGGGATGTGAACTTTGGACCCCGAAATCCCTGTATACTGAACCTCCTTGATCCAGAGACAAACAGTTGTGACATCAGAAGAGCTGTAGAGAAGCAGAAGCAATAGAACCAAGAAACAGTAAGAGACAAAGAGGGTGGTCTTCCTGCCCAGGGAGTGAGTAAAACTAAATGTTTTCAGGCAGGAGACTTGCTTGTGGAGTGGGGTGCCTCCAGACACTTAATCTGGGGATATAGATTTGCCAACTAAAGGAGCTAGAGCCAAGTGCCTTCTTGGCTTGAGGCATATTGTGGAATGGAGGACACGTTGGGCATTTACTGGCAGCCCTAAAAGAGCTTTTGCAGCATTGTCTGAGAAGGGCAGATGCCAGGTCAAGGGGCCCTGGGCTGAGAAAAAGGTCTGCTTGCAAGCATGACTCAGGAAAGTCTGTTTTGACTGGAAGAACTATGCCCTGAGCATTTCTGACCCTGAATTGTAACCCATAAACTTCCCTAATAAACCCCTAATCATGAGTATTGTCTCTGAGTTGTGTGTGGCCATTACAATGAATTATCAAAGCCAGCTGAGAGGGAAGGTTAGTGTCAAAACCGGCAAAGGAATAAAGAAAGTGGAGCCATGTCTGAATTCAGTCTCATAGTAATCAGCCTGATTCTGGCTGATTTTGAGTTTGATTTTCCTCTTCCCTCTTTTTTACATATTCTATATCCAATAAAACTATTGATCAAGTATATTATGTTGTTGTTGGTTGTTAAGTGCTGTCAAGTTGGTCCCGACTCATAGTGACCCTGTACAGAGTTTCCAACAACACCTGGTGGATTTGAACTACTGACCACTGACAGTTAGCAGTCCAGTGTTTATTCTACAATGCTGCACCAGGACTCCAAATATGTATTGTTGTTGTTAAGTGCTGTCGAGTCGATTCCGACCCATAGCGACCCTGTAAAGGGTTTCCGAGGAGCAGTTGGTGAGCTTGAATCACCGACCTTGCAGTTCAAACAGCTTTGCAGTCTGGCACATTAGCCCACAATGCCATACCAAATATGTATTAGAGAAGCATAAAAATGTTCAGATATGCAAAGTCTGAGAGCATTTACCTGTGCATATTTTCTCAGGAAGCTATTGGGTAATTAATATCACAAAAATGCAAGAATAAACCAAGAAAGAAGCAAAAATGAAATACACAAGAAATTCAACATGGTGAAAGGAAGGGAAATCCTAAGAAGACAGCTATTTACCAGATTGTACTATTTCATTTCCTGTTATAATTCTTCCAAGAAATGCTTCAGGTCTTGGTTCCACTTCTTTAAAATTTCCATAGAAAGTTCTGCTCTTATCTGTAGATGACCTGGGCACAATGGTTTTGGTGAATGTAAAAAAAAAACATAAAAACAAAAAAAACCTGGTTCATGCTACCAGTTGCTCTCTGTGAGAAAGATGAAGCTTTCTCTTCCAGCAAAAATTTAAGCAGCTTTGGAAACCCTATACAGGGTCATTGAGTTGGAACTGACTTGAAAGCACTTAACAACAACAAGCAGAAACCTCGCTCACTCAACTAATTTTTCAGTCAGAATTGTGTAAATTGAGCCAATTGAGATGTCTATATATTGGTTATTGTTTCTGTTGTTAACTGTCGGTCCTCTTCAATTGGGGCACAAACAAGATACTTTCTGGCAAACTGATGTGGATGGTCTGTCACTGTGGGCTTCATCTTCAACATCATCTAACACTTTAAAATAAATTATCCATTTGTCAACTGCTGATTTCTTCGGGGCATTGTCCCGACTTTAAAATAAATTATCCATCTGTCAACTGCTGATTTCTTCGGGGCATTGTCCCGACTTTAAATAAATTATCCAATTGTCAACTGCTGATTTCTTCGGGGCATTGTCCCCATAAACTTTTTGTAAAGTATCAACGATTTGACCATTCTTCCACTATAGTCTCACCATAAATTTGATGTTCGTTCTTACTTCTATTCTAGCAGAATCCATATTGCTCTTGTAGGAGTTCTTTTCAAACGTATGTCTTATTGTCCTTAGTGTCTCAAATAGATAGATACTCTTCAGATATGTTATACAAGAAAATAAACAAGTTTATTTTGGGGAAAAAAAGTTTTTTGAAATCTATGCCTAGTTTTTATCATAATACACATTATGAAGATGCCCTGTGTGTGTGTTTGTGTATACAAACAAGGTGACTTCAAAGAGTTTGTGGAGAACATTCCATTATCTTTTAATTAAATTAGAAATTTTCCTACAGATAGTTTGAAGCCCCTTTGTGTATGTGGTGAGGGAAAAACAGTGATATGGAAGAGCACAGTCAGCAGGACAACCGCCTGCTACCTCTACAGCTCTAGGGGTGTATCATAACAGTATCATAACAGCTAACCAACACTATGGCAGACTGACACACATTAAGCTCAGCACTTAGTATTTAAATGTGTTATACAATACCAACTAGATCCCGTTAGATATGTTTAAAAAGTTAATGTCGTTTGGTGCAAAATTTTTTTGAAATCCATGCAGTTTTTTTCCTACGTTTCCATGAATTTTGTGAAGACCCTTCATACTCAAAATGATTTAACATCACATTGAAATCATATAGGGAGAATGGGAGTAAAAAATGGCATAGTTTGGCAGAGGAAGAAAAGAAAGCAAAATTCTCATCTATTAAGGGAGTCAACAGATAACGCTGAAAACTGAGAAATCAAGAAGGCAAAACAGCCATGCTCTTTTTCAGAGTGGAACTAATCAGTAGTCAAAGTGCACAGAAGGAAATGGGATGACTACAAAGAGGACTTGCTTGCTGCTTTTGTAATGACCTGATCTGCTGTGGCACTGTGGATCAGCACTGGACTGCGAACCACAAGACTGGCAGTTCAAACCCACCCAGCTGCTCCATGGAAACCCTATACTGGGTGGCTATGGGTCAGAACTGACTTAACAGCATTTAACAACAAATAATAAGCATGCACAAAATTTTGTTAAAAATCACTGGATTCAACAAAAAAAAATAAAGGAAAAGAAACAGAGAGGATTATCAGAAAAAAAAAAGTAAAAGAAATCAACACAATTTAAATATCAAATTGTTTCTGAGTTCAGTCTGTATCAAACTGTCTTTCCCCACATCTAAATTCACTCTGATGAATATATTACCTCAGTGTGATTATATACTCTTCTCCATATGTAGGTCTGATGAGAATGTGATCACAGATGGGCTTTTCTAAATCTTACCTCAAGGAGAGCTGCTGCAGGATCACCCTGTAAACTTTTCCCCAGTTTGTCAACCTCATCTAACAGGAATACTGGATTGTTAACGCCAACAGTTTTCAAGCCATTGATGATACGACCAGGCATACTGCCAACATAGGTCCGCCTAGAAAGTAACAAATTCACCAGTGAGAGATGTTAGTAATACCGTTTTAAAGTCCCTATAATAATGTAGTCCCTGCATGATGCAGAGTCAATGCACCCAGCAGCTAATGAAACAACTGGAGGTTTGAATTCTTCCAAAGATGCCTCTGAAGGAAAGCCTGGCAATCGATTTCTGAAAAATCAGCTACTGAAAACCTGATGGAACACACTTGTGCTACAACACACGGGATCTGACAGCAACTGGCTTGAGTTTTAATGATACCTCAAAAGTTATTTAATTCTTACCTTATGTTCTAATTAATTGTGGCTGCAAGTTACCCATGATCCTGAAAGAACTGTATCTCATTTTCACTACTCAATGAAATGGAAAAGCATTGCACTTAAGTCACACAATTATGGTTTTTATTCGTTAAGATGCAAAAGTTCAAAGGACCTTATGAATTTAATTCCTGTATTTCTAATGATTTTACAGCGCCCCCTGCCTTTAATACAACCATCTCTTTATAAACTGAAATAACTGTCTCTGGGCTGGCTAAAATAACATTCACATCTTTATGAAGCACACAAGTGGTTCAAACGGTCACTCAAAACACAGAAAAAAGGAAAGAACGAGAGAAGCACAGAGGGATGAATGAATAATGGAAGAAAAGAAGATTGCAAACTTATTTTAATAGGCATGACTCTATTAGTAATTGATTTGGGATAAATAGATTTAGGGTTAGTAAAAGGTGGTTGTTGTTGTGCCGTCGACTTGGTTCTGACCCATAGCGACCCTGTCTAGGGTTTCTGAGGAGCAACTGGTGAGCTTAAAACCCATAGCGACCCTGTCTAGGGTTTCTGAGGAGCAACTGGTGAGCTTAAACCGCTGACCTTGCAGTTTAAACAGCTTTGCAGTCTGGTCATTAACCCACAGTGCCACACCAGGAATTCCAGTAAGAGGTTATGCCAATTAGTGTAAGTGGGGAGCAGTTTTTTTCCAAAAGACCAGAATTAACGAAATTTTCATATAAATACTACTAGTAGTAAGAGGTTAGTAGTATTTATATGAAAATTTCGTTAATTCTGGTCTTTTGGAAAAAACTGTGCTCCCCACCTACACTAACTGGCATAACCAAGTTCAGTCAGACAAGTTTGATGAGGATTGAAGTGTTAGAGGCTGCTTTACCACATTTAACTAAGAATTATCTACATAATTATAACAGATGTAGAGTGTGGTATGAAATAACAACAAATATGTTTGTCACAGGGGGGAAAAAGAGCCTTTTAACAAAGCCAGCAAAAATGTTATTTTAAGCAGCAGTTTACTAAGTTTAATTGTAGCCTTGCTGCCTAAGCCATGTGCAAACCAAATGTGGTTTGTGAAAAAAGCATAGAGGGCTGACTGCTCAGATGACACTGAATGATCAGTGGAACAGCAGCTCTCGTCTCATGATTCGCACAAGCTGATTCCCAGAGCAGACCTCAATCCTGCCACAGGCTGAGATAAAGTAGAACAGAATACACAGAGTTTCCTTTGAAAAGACAAGAAAGTCTTCAAAAATATCCTGGGAATGTCTTTAACCCAGGAAAGGCAACCAAGACACTGAAACCAAATATAGTAAATACTGCCCTGTTATAAAAAGAATTAGTACAGCTAAGGTTTTTTAAATGAGATATGGAACAACACTCAAAATAAATTCTTGAAATGATTTCTCTAGAAAACATATTCTGATTTTTATGAGCCAAGGTTGGCAGTTCAAACCCACCAGCTGCTCCTCAGAAACACTATACAGGGTGCCTATGAGTTGGAACTGATTGAACAACAAAGAGAAGGGAAATTTTTTTGTTAAATCTCAAAGCCTCTATAGGTCATTTCTTGCTGCATTAACTTCCTTTTCTCTCAATTGTTAACGATGGGACTTCAAATACATGTACTTACAGTTCTAGCTAGGCAGGCATCACTGTGCACAAACAATTCCTCACAAACTTAACACTGCTCCAGAGCCTACAGAATAAGGACCAAATGCCTGTATCTGGGACTCAAATTCTTCACAGTCTATCCCCTGTCCCCTCACCAACCTTCCTAACATGCTGCCATTATGGTCCTGCTTCAGCCACCATAAAGATCCTATTACATCTCTTGTACATTTTTATCTTTGTCAATATAGTGCTTTCCTGCCCTTAATATTCTCCACGACTATGCAAACTCTACCTACCTTCTAATCCACTGTGGTCAATTCCAATTTCCCGATAGGACAGAGTAGAATTACCATATAAGCGTTCCAAGGCTGCAAATCTTTATGGAAACAGACTGCCACATTTGTTGGTTAATGTGGGTTTTCTGTACTTTGATGTGAAGTTGCAGCAGATATTACAAACTCTGGAAACAGTCAACCGACAGCTGAAATATCTGCTACAGCTTCACATCAAAGTACAGAAAACCCACATTAACTAACAATTGAATTTGCTCTCCATTTTGCATATAAATAAGGTGGTGGGTTTGATGCACTGGTCAGTGATATGAGCTTCTATGGAAGGTATAGTTCTTTCTTGATGGTGATGATAGTTGTATGCCATCAAGTTGGTTCCAACTCTTAACAACCTTGTGTAAGGTTCCGAGGCTATAAATCTGTACAGGAGCAGAAAGCCTCATCTTTCTCCAACAGAGCTAATGGATACAAACTGCTGCCTAACGTGTACAATACTATGTTACCAGGGATCAAAGAAAACAAATATTACTAATTTAACTATTTATGGTTAAATGACTGATTATTTAATGAAAAGATTCAATACTTTTTCTAGTTATTAAAAGACAAGAACTGGAAGAACAAACAAGATGGCAGATAAGGTGGAAGTGCACTGAGGAGCTCCATCAGCAACAACACAGAATACCAGACCAAGCAGGCACAGGGGATGGTCCCAGATCACTGAACCACTTAAAAAAGAATATTTAGAAAGCTGGAAGGCTTACAGCCAGTAGAATTTGTAGCAGAAGAAAAAAATCCAGTACTTTCTAATCCAAGGAGCTCAGCTGCTTGCTGAGCGGCCATCTTGGGTGAAACCCAATCAGGGAAGGATCACAGCAGCCACAGATGCCTGACAGAACCAAGGAGATAAAGGAAGAAGAGTGAAAAGGGAAGCCCATTTCCTGATTACATATACCTGGAGGCAATTAGAAAACATAAAAAATACCAAAACACACACCCATCTAAGTTTTAAGGCCACAGCTAACCACCGAATATGCCCAAAAAAACAGAAACAGATGATCATATCAGCACATGCCCAGAAACAAGATAAAGTGACTGAGACAAATGAGCTGGAGGTAGACCTAAACTCCCTACTGGAAGGAGGGCAGGCTTTGGAAAGGCCAGAGAAGGAGAAAAATGATTATAAAATGTATCAAAACACTTTACAATGGAGTTCAGGAAAATAAGGAAGAAGTCAGGAAAGCGCTACAGGAACAATCAAATAAGATACATATAGCATTGGAAACAATTCAAAACCTACAGAAAGAGATCTAAATGATTAATAACAGAATATCAGAAATGGACAGACAATACACCGAAAGGGCAAAGGAGCAGAACTGAAGAGATGGAAGCCAGAACTAGTGAGCTGGAAGATAGATCTCTCAATACCACTAAGATAGAAGAACAAACAGAAAAAAAGGATAAAAAAAAATAAATCTGAAGAAGGTCTAAGTAAGATTCTTGTTGGAAACCATGAAGAGGAATAACTTAAGAATTAT
>NW_006408722.1:3719065-3725199 GCF_000296735.1 Chrysochloris asiatica | reverse complement strand
ACAAGAGCCAAAATATGACCTTGAATATATCCCACCTGAATTTAGAGATCATCTGAAGAACAGATTTGATACATTAAACACTAAAGACCGAAGACCAGAATAGTTGTGGAATGACATCAAGAACATCATACAGGAAGAAAGCAAAAAGTCATTGAGAAAACAAGAAAGAAGGAAAAGGTCAAAACAGATTTCAGAAGAGACACTGAAACTTGCTCTCCAGTGTAAAGATACTAAAACAAATGGAAGAAATGAGGGGGTCCAAGAGCTGAACAGTAAATTTCAAAGATCAGCTCAAGATGATAAACCCAAATATTACAATGAAATGTGCAAAGATCTGGAATCAGAAAACCAAAAAGGAAGAACACGCTCAACATTTCTCAAGCTGGGGGAACTGAAGAAAAAATTCAAGCCTCGACTTTCATTATTAAAAGATTCTCTGAGCAAATTATTGAATGATTTAGAAAGCATCAAGAGACGATGGAAGGAATACACAAAAGGAAATGGTTAATGTTCAACTGTTTCAAGAGGTAGCATATGATCAAGAGCTAATGATACTTAGGGAAAAAGTCCATTGAAGGAACTGGCAAAGAACAAGGCACTGGGAACTGATGGAATAAAAATTGAAATCTTTTAAGAAAGTGAGGCAGTACAGGAGGCACTCACTCATCTCTGCCCAGAAATTTGGAAGACAACTACCTGGCCGACTGATTGGAAGAGATCCATATTTGTGCCCATTCCAAAGAGAGATGACCCAATGGTATGCGGAAACCATCGGACAATCTCTTTGATACCTCATGCAAGTAAAGTTTTACTAAAGGTAATATAGAAATGGCTACAATCAGACATTGACAGAGAACTTCCAGAGGTTCAAGCCAGATTCAGAAGAGGCCGTGGAATGAGGGATATCATTGCTGATGTCCAAAGGATCTTGGCTAAAAGTAGAGAATATCAGAAAGATGTTTACCTGTGCTTTATTGACTACACAAAGTCTTTCGATTGTGTGGATCATGACAAGCTATGGACAACATTGCGAAGTATGAGTATTCCGGTTGTGCTCATGAGGAATCTAGACCAAGAGACAGTTGTTAGAACAGAGCATGGGAACACTGAATGTTTTAAAATTAAGAAAGGTGTGCGACAAGGTTGTATTCTTTCACCATACTTATTCAGCCTGTATGCTAAGCAAATAATACGAGAAGCTGGATTCTATGTAGAAAAATGTGGCATCAGGATTGTAGAAAGACTCATTAACAAGCTGCGATATGCAGGTGATACAACCTTGCTTGCTGAAAGAGAAGAGGACTTAAAACATTTACTGATGAAGATCAAAGAGCACAGTCTTCAGTATGGATTACATCTCAATGTCAAGAAAACAAAAATCCTCACGACTGGACCAGTAAACAACATTCTTATCAACGGAGAAAAGATTGAAGTTGTCAAGGACTTCATTCTTCTTGAATCAACCATCAACACTCACAGAAGCAGCAGCCAAGAAATCAAGCGAGTTTTAGGCAAATTTGCTGCACAATACTTTTTTAAAGTGTTGAAGAGCAAAGATGTCAGCTTGAGGACTAAGGTACACCTGACACAAGTCATGATATTTTCAATAACCTCATATGCATGTGAAAGCTGGACAGTGAATAAGGAAGAATTGATGCATTTGAGTTATGGCTTTGGAGGAGAATATTGAAAGTACCATGGGCTGCCAAAAGAACAAACAGATCTGTATTAGATGTGCAGCCAGCGTGCTCCTTAGAAGCCAGGATGGCCAGTCTTCATCTCTTATACTTCGGACTTGTCAGGAGGGACCAGTCACTGGAGAAGGATATCGTGTTTGGTAAGGTGGAGAGTCCGAAAAAAAGAGGAAAACCCCCAGCGAGATGGATTGGCAAAGCAGATGTATCAATGGGCTCAAGCGTGAGGTTGACCCAGGACTGGGCAGTGTTTCATTCTGTTGTGCATAGGGTCGCTATGAGTTGGCAACGACTCTATGGCACCTAACAACAACAACAAGAGTATGATTGTAATTGTTGCTTTTTAAAGAAAGGGGAAAATAATGCTGAAAGAAGTCTGTCAGAAAATAAATCAAAAGGCTAATGGCAGCAAAACATATGCATTTTTTTTCCCTTCAATTTTCCAAAACGTCTACGTGTGTGTGTGTCTGTATATGTATTTCAAATTGGCAAACGTAATGAGCTTTTAGAAGATCCAAATGACCTCAAAATGAATAACGACTCTAGGAAACTGGGATTCTAATATAGCATGTGGAAAGAAATCATAATGTTACTGTATCAGTCTTCCTAAAAATTTTTATATACTAGTTTCTAAGTTAAGGAATGTATGACTTATACATTATAATGATATAAGTTTCAATATTACAGGAGTTTGCAAAGCATTTAGAAAACACCATGTTTAGCACCTGCTAAGAGTCATGGAACTAGACAATGAAATATAAGATATATGGTAACACCTCAGCCCTGTGGACCTTACACTTGTTATATGTTTATATTTTATCTCTACAGTGATATATTAGGGTTCCAGAGGCAGATTAATCTGCCTATTTAATCATTAAAGGAGATTGACAGACACTAAATGGCAGTTAGGAGGAAAGTAAGATCAAAACCAACTGCACTCAATCAATAGGGGAAGCCTAAAGCTGGCCTTAAAATAACAATTTTACATAGATAGAGAACAGCTACACTCAAATACAGGTAGTAGCAAGAGGAGAGTGAGCAGACCATAAAATGTTTTCTGACTCAAAAGTGACCCTGTAGACTATAAATTCCAAAAAGGCCAAGTTTTTCCCCCCGCATGCGACAAATGCCAAGATCTGGGTGTTTCCAAAATGCCTCCGCGGTTACATACACAGTAATATTCCAGACTCCACCCGCGATTGTGCTATAGTCCTCTCCTGTTCTCCATCCCCTCCTCCTCATATTCATCTGTAGTTCATACTTGAATCCTGCATGCATCTGTCTTCAATCTGTCTTTTCCTTAGCAATCCCACCTCAGTCTATGTTTCTAAATAAAAGAATAATATTTTCTCTTATTGTTGTTATTAAGTGCCATTGAGTCAGTTCTGACCCTATATAGGGTTTTCTGAAGAGCAGCTGGTGAATTTGAACCACAGACTCTGTGGTCCAGTGATTACCCCAGGATACCACATCAGGACTCCAATACTCTCTAGGCTTTGATAATTTAGGTCAATAAGGTCCCATGAACATAAAGTTAGTGTTGAATGAGATGTCTGATACAGTGGTGGCTAGGGAGACCCTGCCAGCAAGGAGTATCTAAAATCAGGCTTGATTCACTAACAAATCCAGATACCTTAAATTTGGCAACAATCACAGTCTTTGACACGTGCCATGTATTTCTAAAATGTTTATAGTTACAAATATTTTAGGCCAATGGTAATTGTACAAAACCTGTTTTAACAAAAGAAAGTAACATTTCTTTGTAATAGTTATATATGCAAAAGTATACTCACTTAAATAAAACAATTTTATGTGTATCAGTAAATATTTAAAACAGGGACTTGTTTAAGTCCAATCATTTTCAAAAGAAGTAGCATAACATTACACAGTGTATAAGAATACATTTTTTTCCAATTATGTCACACAAATAATAATCCTGGGAATAGGATAAAATATTGTAGAGAACATGAGAAAAAATATAGAATTAAAAAAAAACAAATCAGATTAAAGCTCCTAAGAAGTCCTGTTTCTAGAAAGTCAAATCTACACTTGTCTTGAGAATTTAGAATTAACAATAATAATTAAAGCTAATTTATCCTGAATGCTAACTGTTTGCAAAGCACTGAGTAACAAGTTTTCAAGCCCTATCAACTCCTGGTGTGGTACTGTAGGATTAGCACTGGACTGAGAATCTCTAGGTTGGCCATTGAAACCCACCAGCAGCACCTTGGAAACACTAACAACAACAATCCCATAATCAAAGAAGCCCTGGAGGCACAATGGTTAAGCACTCAGCTGCTAATGAAATGGTAGGCAGTTCAATCAAACCCATCAGCAGGTATGCTGGAGAAAAGATCTGGTGATCTGCTCCTGTAAAGTCCATTCCAACTCACAGTGACACTGATTACGGTTTCCAAGGAGCACTGAGTGTGAACTGCCCACCTTGTGGTTAGAAGTCCAGTGCTGACCCAAGAGCACCACTAGCAGGAGTTCACTGTAATGATGACAGTGTAGGAAACCATCTGGGGCCGTTCTACTCTGTCCTATTCGGTCACTATAAGTTGGATGTGATTCAACAATACTGCATAATCAATATGGAGAGAAATAAAGACAAATTACCTTCATGTCACATGCCTTCGCCCTTAATTATATAAAACTACTCTTTAAATCCCATCAACAATTCCACCCTTATAAAATACTTACACAACACTAACCTGCTGATCCTACTAATCGGAAAAGAAACTAAAACCACTTTAAGTGGATAAATCAAGTCACTAGAATGGGGGAACACCTCCCAAATGCTCTGAACTAAAATTAGAAAACATAGGCCCTAGACCCAGTTTCACCAAAGCTGGTCTAAGACTAATGACGCCATTTTTTTTACAACCACTAGTGGCCCATGAGAGAATAAGGATGTCTAGGCAACAAAGTGTCTTTTTACATGGCCAGGAAGAATGACTTTATTTATTAACTCTTAGAATGATTTGTCTTTAATGCATACAAATTGCTTATGAGTACATAAAAGAGATTAAAAATAACCATTTCTCATGGAAAAAATTCTCATGTTTCCATCTCTAAGGTAAAAAATCTCTGTGAATGAGGCAAATGGAAAATAAAGATATATATTTTTGCATCCCATTCTTTTGTTAACAGTTCATTACTTCTAAATCTTTTAATGTTCTACATTTTTAAATGTTCTTTAACACATAAACTATATATTTTCTCAAACTCAAAATTTCTATGAAACTCTTAAACTTTAAACCATGAAATACTTTCATGCCTTCTCAAGACACTTTTAATTTGAGGAACCAGAGAACAAAACAAACCTGATCCTGATGTCAGATTAATCAGGGATGTATTTTTATAGTTTCATGTATTTTGACAGAAAGCGTGTCAAAATGCAACAGTAACTCAAGCCAGTTGCTGTCAAATCAATTTCAACTCACAGCAACCCTACGTGTGCAGAAAAAGAGACCCTCAACAAGATGGAATGACAGAGTGGCTGCAACAATGGGCTCCAACCCATGAGTGCTTGTGAGGATGGTGCAAGACCTAACAAGTGTTTCATTCCATTGTACACAGAGTCACTAGGAGGTAGAACCAACTCAATGGTAAACCAAACCAACCTAACAAGAACAACCTAACAAGTCAGGCTTGTCTTCTAAGGGTTCTTAAGGTGGTTTCAAAGCACAAGCCTTTTCATCAGCAGTCAAATACTTTTAACCACTTGTGCTACCCAGGGACTCTTGGTATAAAGATGTTGTTAAGTGTTACTAAGTTGGTTTCAACTCAGCGACCCTGTATAGGGTTTCTGAGACTGTAAATTTTTACAGGAAAAGAAAGTCTCGTTTTTTTCCCAAGGAGCAGATGTTGGGTATGAATTGCTAACCTTGTGTAAAGACTGTTGTTAGGTGCCACTGAGTTGATTCTGACTCATGTACAACAAATGAAACACTGCCCAGACCTGTGTGATGGTACAATCTGTATTTCTCTTGAGCCCATTGCTGCCTCCATTGTGCCAATCCATCTCATTGGGGGTCTTTCTCTTTTTTGCTGATTCTCCACTCTACCAAGCACAATGTCCTTCTCCAGGGACTGGTTCCTACTGATAATATGTCCAAAGTATGAGAGACAGATTCTTGCCAAACTAACTTCTAAGGAGCATTTGGTTGTACTTCTTCCAACACAGGTTTTGTTCTTCTAGTAGTCCATGGTACTTTAAAGATTCTTCTCCAATACCATAACTCAAATGCATAAATTCTTCTACATCTCCTCCTTATATTGTTCAACTTTCACATGCACATTGTTGTTGTTGTTGTTGTTAAGTGCCGTCGAGTCGGTTCCGACCCATAGCGACCCTGTACAGGGTTTTCGAGGGTGTAAATCCTTACAGGAGTAGAAAGCCTCATCTTTCTCCCGCGGAGCGGCTGGTAGTTTCGA
>NW_006408722.1:3717052-3718965 GCF_000296735.1 Chrysochloris asiatica | reverse complement strand
CCAAGAAGCTCCATGGACTCCAGGAAGAACAGACCCTAAAAGAAAAACACCAAGACATGTAATAATCAAGCTCTCCAAAATCAAAGATAAGGACAGAATCTTGAAGGCAGCTATGGAAAAGAGAAATGCAACATACAAAGGCAAGCAAATCAGACTAAGCTAGGATTTCTCAAGAGAAACCGTGCCAATGGGGAAACATATATAAAACCCTGAAAGAAAAAAAACTGCTGACCAAAAATCCTCTACCCAGCAAAGCTGACTGTCAATCAAATATGACGGTGTAATAAAAACTTTCCAGGATAAACAGGAGCTAAGAAGCGTAGTGGTTAAGAATCGGGCTGCTAATCTCAAGGTCAGCAGTTTGAAACTACCAGCTGTTCCGCGGGAGAAAGATGAGGCTTTCTGTTCCCGTAAAGATTTATAGCCTCAGAAACCCTGTGCAGGGTCGCTATGGGTCGGAAGCGACCCCACGGCACACAACAACAACAAGAGATTTTTCCAAAGCCAGCCCTGCAATGAAAAACATCCTAAAGGAAGTTCTGTGGACAGAGAACCAACAAGAACAAACAACCAGTGATTGACATACGTGGCAGCATCACCCAGAAGTCGATCAACAAATGGAAGAGTCAAGAACACAATAAAACTGTAAGAACAAATTCAGAGGATCTGGGAGGTCAGACTATGATCAAAACAATTATAATGTGAAAGAAGGTAAACACAGAGGAGCAGAGATCTAGGTGGTGGGAAGGTCAGGTATCTTACAGGATAAAATAGACTGTCTTAAATGGAGTGAAAAGTTAAAGGAATATAAGGTAACTACAACGGTGGGGTCTTCTTGACTGCTGCTGTTGTGAGTGGGATACAATCAAGATGGCGGATCGGGCAGACGTGCAGTGAGGTGCTCCGTCACCAACAACACAGAATATTGGGCCAAGCAGGCTCAGGGGAGGGTGATAGAACTCTGAACCACATATAAAGGAATATTTAGAAGATTGGAAGGCTTACATCTAGGGGAATTTGTAGCAGAATCAATAAATCCATTGCTTTCTAATTCAAGACGCTCAGCTATTCCCTGATCCACCATTTTGGGAGAGACCAAGAGGGGGAAGGATCAGAACAGCCACGAACGCCTGACAGAACCGAGGAGATACAGGAATGGACATTCATTTTTTGTTATCTGTTCATTGGTTTCTCGCTGTCTGCGCACCTCCATTCTGGTGACCTGAGCGAATGGATGCCCCACCCCTACCCCTGGAGAATTCTACTAAACATATGCACAGATATCCTTGAACTTTAAAGTGACAGTTTCCACTTAAAACCAAACAGCCACCACTCATCTGTCAGTTTGTTGTACTGTGGTGGCTTGTGAGTTGCTATGATTCTGAGGGCTATGCCACGGGTATTTTATATACCAGCAGGGTCACCCATGGTGTACAGGTTTCAGATGAGCTTCCAGACAAAGACAGACTAGGAAGAAAGAGTGATGAAACTACTTCCGAATCTTTAGTCACTGAAAACCTTATGACTAGAGGAGAAACACTGTCAGATACAGTGCCGGAAAATGAGCCCCTCAAATTGGAAGGTGCTCAAAATGCAGCTGGGGAAGAGGTGCCTCCTCAAAGTACAGCTAATCGTGATAACGCAAATGGAGTAAAGCTCATGGGAGAAAAGCCCACAGGACCTTCATTTGCTGATGGGGCACAATTCAAAGTGAAGAGAAACAGCTGTAAACATCCATTGAAAATCGGAATATGGAATGTACGAAGTGTGAATCTGGGAAAATTGGAAATTGTCGAAAATGAAATGAAATGCATAAACATCAATAACTTAGGCACTAGTGAGCTGAAATGGACTGGTATTGGCCATTTTCAATCTGACAACCACATGGTTTACTATGCCGGGAATGACAAATT
>NW_006408722.1:3701382-3710035 GCF_000296735.1 Chrysochloris asiatica | reverse complement strand
TCGCAGCCCGATTCGTAACCACTACGCTACCGGAGATCCTTATTCACTGTCCAGCTTTCACATACATATGAGGTTATTGAAAATACCATGATTTTGGGTCAGGTGCACCTTAGTCCTCAAACTGACATCTTTGTTCTTGAGCACTTTAAAGAGATCTTGTGCAGCAGGATTTGTCTTGTACAATATGTCATTTTTATCTGACTACTGCTGTCATGAGTGTTGATAGTAGATCCAAGCAAAATGAAGTCTTTGACAACCTGAATCTTCTACTTATCATGATGTTATTTATTGGTCCAGTGGTCAGAAGTGTTTCTTCTTTACACTGAAATGCAACACACAATGAAGGTCTTTGACCTTCATCAGTATTTTAAGTCCTCTTAGCTTTAAGCAAGCAAAGTTGTGTCATCTGTATATTACAGGTTGTTAATGAGTCTTCCTCCAATTCTGATGCCATATTCTTCTTCACATAATCCAGCATACAGATTAAATAAATTTGGTGAAAAGAATACACTTTCCTGATTTTAAACTATTCCGTGTTCTGTTCACACTACTGCCTCTTGCTTTATGTACAAGTTCCTCATGAGCACAACACTGTTCTGGAATACTCATTCTTCACAATGTTGTCCATAGCTGGTCATGGTCCACACAACTGAAAGCCTTTGCATAGTCCATAAAGCACAGGTAAACATCTTTTTGGTATTCTCTGCTTTCAGCCAACAAAATCCTGACATCAGCAATGATAACCCTCGTTCCACATCCTTGTCTGAATCTGGCTTGATCCTCTGGAAGTTCCCTGCCAATGTACTGTTGCAGCCATTTTTTAGTATCATTAGCAAAATTTTATTTGCATGTGATATTAATGACATTGTCTGAAGACTTTGCATTCCATTGGGTCTCCTCTCTTTGGAATGGGCACAAATATGAATCTCTTCCAATCAGTTGGTCAGGTAGCTGTTTTCCAAATTTCTTGGCATAAATGACTGAGTGTCTCTAGTGTTGCATCAGTTTGTTGAAAGATTTCAAAGATAAGCCATAATACCTATCCTAATGTTTCTCTTTTTTAAACATATTCATTCTGAAAATCAGATTCTATAAAACAAAATTTAAACTGAAAACACAACAAATTTATCAAGGATTTCTTAACCTCCTTAGAGTTGTCCCAGCTATAACATTTTTTTTTTTTACTTACAAGAATTATGAGTCATTATTTATGGAATGTCACTAGACCAAAATGAATGTAAAGACATAAGTCCAATCATAAATAATTTATAATTACATTCATATAGGTGTCCAGGCAAGCTAAGGTATACTAAGCTATCCATCACCAAACAAATACCAGGGTTAGTTTGGGTACATCTTGAAGGTAAATGCTCTTCTTTTCTATTCAGGCACTACTATAAATTGTTTTGTATGTCTTGGCTTTGTTGGGTTCTAGTCAACAAAATAGGAAACAGAAGCAGATATTAAATAGAAAAAGTACTCTACCTGTGTCCTCGAATGTCAGACTGATCACACACTCCTCCAAGTGCAATCCTGTGGAACTCTCGACCTAGGGTCTTAGCCACTGATCTTCCCACGCTTGTTTTACCAACACCAGGAGGGCCAACAAAACAAAGAATTGGGCCCTTCAGGTTGTTTTTCAGCTGTCTGACAGCCAAATATTCTAGCACTCTTTTCTTCAATTTTTCCATGGCATAATGGTCATTATCCAGAAGAATCCGGGCTGCCCGAATATCCAGACGATCTGTCAAATAACCCAAAAGAAATAATCTGAGCACATGGAATTTTTAAATAAAGAAATTCTTTCAAGCCTGGCAAGTCACGGTATTGTTTAGAAATGCTATGTGACAAGAACAGACTGAACTGGAAGCAAATGAGTCTAAGTGAGCCTTCAGAGTCCTGGCATGGTGCTGTAGGAAAAGCACTGGACTGCTAACCACAAGGTCAGCAGTGCTCCTCAGAAACCCTATACAGGGTTGCTATGCATTAGAACCGGCTTGATGACATTTAATAATACACGAGTCTTCTGTAAAACCAAAACCTTGGTTTTCTGCTTAAGAAGATTTAGGGCCTCCAGAAATAGTACGCCCTGGTATAGTGCTGCAGGTTAATGCACTGAACTGCAATGTTAGTTTGAATCACAAAGTTGGTGATTCAAACTCACCAGCCACTCCTTGGAAACCCCATACAGGGTCACTAAAAGTCAGAACCAACTTGACAACACTTAACAACAACACAATTAAAAGGTGTCTTGGTGGTGCAGTGGTTAAGCACTTGACTGCTCACTGAAAGGTCAGTAGTTGCTCTGAGGGAGAAAGATGTGGAAGTTTGCCTCTATAAAGATTTACTGTCTTGAAAACACTACATAATCCACTTATGCTGGCATTTGTTTTTTTTTTAAGTTTTTATTGTGAACTGAGTGATAGATTACATGGGAGAAAATTGGCTTTACACCATTGTTTCATTGCAATGATTACAATCTTCTCTGTGCATAATCATTCAACAGTTATTTGCTTCCATTCCCTTCTTTTTTTTTTTTTTTTTAGGTGGGGAAAGGGGGATGTACACAGAAACACTCAGGAATACACAGTCATTTTAACAACAAAGGGCACATTCTGCAAGCCTGCCTCTTGGCCACCAGCACCCAATCCCTGTCCTTCCCTGAGTCCAGAACCCTCTCTCCATGTCCTCATCTCTGCCTCAATCTCTGGTGTCGTTGCTTCTCCGGATAGGGTCCCACATTCTGCCTGTGTTCTTCTCCCTTGATGGTCCTAGGGTCCTCTGTTTCTATATTGTAAGATTTACTCCCTTGTTTTAGTTATAAAACTTCTACCTTTACAGCTGTGACAGTCACAATTAGTCATGATAACAATTACTCACTATTGAATCATAAGAATCTCTTTTCACCAGACCCGTCTATACATCATGAAAACTATTCAGTAGGGACTCTACCTTCCCCTGCACACTCTTAAACTAAACTCCCTCTTGAAAACATGTAAGTCAGACAGTTTGTGCCTTTATCACCCCCTCATTTAGGTAACTAATGTCTAAGTTGCCTGTCCCTATCTACTCTGTATAGAGAGGGGATAGGATTGATACTTGATATGAAGACTCCTTCCCTTTCAGTTGGTATTTTGAGCTACTACATCCATGAGTGAGTATAGGTCAAGTTTATCAAATTGTAGCAATTTACACTCGTTTCCTTTATAAAAAAAATGTTGTTGTTGTTTTTCATCTTTCACTAGTTGAGTTCTGATTATTAAACCATCAAGGCTATGTCAAATGGGTACTATCTGCAAATCTGGGTGTTCTTGTGCATCTTCCCTCACTTCCTATCAGCTGGACTCAGGAATCCCCAGGTCTCACCACACTTTGGACCAACCAGCCCTTCCTCTTTCTCTCATCTTCAGGTCAACGGAAGTCTATGGAGTGAGGCTGAACTCAGCCCATTTCTTCACTGCTGCCTTTCCCCCTCTTCCACTCACCAGTAAACCAACATGATCGCCAGCAAGTTCACATGCCTGCTCATGTGTTCCCTTTGAGTTTCAGTCTTGGAAGAGGGTTTGTCCTAAAGGGACTTGACTGCTTACCTTGATGGTTCCCTGGCGAACAACCTGTTTGGTTTTTTAGTAGTCAATCACACTGATATTTTTGTTTTGGATTTTTCCTGCTAGACCTTATTTCAAGAAGCATTTTCTTTTAAAAAAATTTTTTTCCTATTATCAAAGTAATGTATTTTCATTTTTCATACCCTAGGGATTCTAATAGAGTACTGGTGTGGTGCCGCAATATAATGCACTGGACCGCAAAGTCTGTTTGAATTTCGAGGTCAGCAGTTCAAATCAACCAGCCACTTCTTGAAAACCCCATATAGGGTCATGATGAGTCGGACCAACTCAATGGAACTTAACGACAACAAGGGATTCTTATATAAAAGTAAGCAGTCACCAATAATCTCACACCCACAAGACATCATCACTATTTTCACTGTGGTAAGTATCCTGGTATAACATTGTAGGTTTAAGAACTGAACTGCTAATCACAAGGTTACCAGTTTAAACTCACCAGACGCTCCTCAGAAATCCTATTCTAGGTTGCTGAATCAGAACCAACTTGACGACACTTAACAAGAAGTAGAATTTCAGGCTTTGTGTGTAGTATGTGTGCACTTACATACTTATTTTTCAAAATGGGATTATATAGGGCCTTCAAATTTTGTTTAAGTTAATCTACTATCAATATCTTTCGTTAGTCGGTATCTTTTTCAGTAATATTTTTTAGAGGCTACATAATATTCCATTATTTAATTATACATAATTTATTCAAATGCTTTTGCTGAACTGTTTACAAATCTCTAGTTGTATAAGGAATAATTTACCACGCATCTTTGTAATTAAATCTTTACATATATCTGTAGTTATTCCCTAGAGCAAATGCTAATAAATAGAACTGCTCGTTCTAAAAAATAAATAAGTAGATCATGTGCAGAATTGCCTAAATGCCCTACAGTAAAGCTTTATCAACTAAAGTCTCAGCATTAAGTGTATGAGTTAGACTTTATTTCTGGAGCCTTGCTCTCATCAGGTTCACCAGTGTGCTTCAGAAAATACTGAAAATACTCAGAAAGTAAATATCAGCTCACTGAAGCCACAATCGAGTACCAGCTGGGAGGCTGTGAAGATCATACAGACAGTGAAAGATGAGAATGGGAGAAAGTCAGCCAAGTCCACCCTTTAAATGAGTTCTTTGGCACCTGCAAACTATTTTCCTACAGGAAAAATGGCTTTAAATAGTGGTTTGATTTCCAGGCTAATTTATACAAACCTAGCTAAACAGCAATATATATGTAATTTAATTATAGTACTGTTGATACTTGCCAGACCTCTGGGAGAGAAATGTGGAAAGGAAAGAATAAAATTTCTTCTCTCCTTTCTGCCTACAGAATCCAATCAATGAAAAGATGAATAATTGAAAGAAAGTTAACTAGTTATTTTACAGTGTTAACCTTGATACTAAAATCTACCTCAGTAAATAAAATGTTGACCATTTTGTAGAGTTCTAAAGGAGTTCTGGTGTGGCACTGTGGGTTAATGCGTCAGGCTACAAAGTCGTTTGAACTGCATAGTCAGTAGTTCAAGCTTACCAGCTGGCTCCTTAGAAACTCTATACAGGGTTGATATAGGTTGGAATTGACTCGACGGCACTTAACAACAACAACAAATTTGAAAATGCTAGGAAATCAGATCCATTAAAAGAATAATGTCCTAAATCCCAGTGGGATCAATTTTAGTTATGCAAACTGGTCCTAAATATTAAGTTACCAACACATGTATTACATCATCAAGTCAAAGGAGAAAAACTTTTCATTAAAATATCATTTTGTACCTAAAATGGTACTATATTATAACTCAACATCTATTCCTGAAAACGGAAAATATGGTTAAAGAATTTCCTCCAAGAAATATACCAAGTAAAGATAATTTTAAGTTTCTATTGTGATTTGCATGAAAGTGTACAGAGCAAACTGGTTTTCCATTCCACAGTTCCTACACATTTGGATTCATGACATTGACTGCGACACCAACAACATGAAAGCACTCTTCCGCTTCCTGTTTGCCGCTACCCTTTGTCCTTCTTTCCTATCCCTTCTTGCTTTCTGAGCTTTATCCCTGGGCAAATGCCATCCTGAATTTAGAATTGTGTGGTTGTTGTTCTAGAGAGTACATACCTCCCTGGTGTTCTGTGCACCTAAAAGGCCTTTCTATTGTTTGGCTCAAAGTTGAGCCAAGCAGGTGGTTTAAAAGGTCACTAAGGGCCACAAGTCTCAGGAAGTCCACCTCTATCCAACCAATACTAGTCTTTTTTTCCCATTATTTTTATTCTATATTTTCCTCTTACACTACCCAGGACTTCCCATTGTGATCTCTTTCAGGGTGGGAGGCAGTGGTACCATCTAGTTCTAGTTTCAGAGTCATGGAGATTGGAATTTGCATGGTCCATCAGTCTTTTGGACTAATTTCCATGTGTCTTTGGTTTTCTTCACTCTCCTGTGCTCGGGAATAAGGAAAGACCAATCATTTTGCACTTTAGATGGCTGCTCAGAAGCTCTTTGGACCCTAGTCATTACTGACTACAACAGATGTCAAACACTCACTGTAAGACAATTTAAAAGAAAGTTCTTTCAAGGTTTTAAGGAAAGGAGTCCTGGTGTGGTACTGTCAGATTGCTACCCACCAGCTACTCCTTGGAAACTCTATATAAGGCCACAATGAGTCACAATAGACCAACAATAGCAACAATTTCCATGCTATAGTAATTGTTAAATTCTATCTTTTCTATTTAGGCTAAGTTTTTCTGGTTAATCTATTCTTGTAGCTACATGTAATAAAAAAATTTTTAATTAATGTATTTGAATGTAAATTTCTGCACTTACAATTGAAAGACTGTAATCCTTCTGACTTACCAGAGGATTACGAAAAGAGGAGGACTGGACACAGAAAACAGGGAGGCAAAGGGATGAGTGCTGTGATAGTATGGGATCTGCAATCAATGACATGAAACAAAATGTGTGTGAACTATTGAATGGAAAACTGATCTGCTCTGGAAACTGTCATCAAATTCACAATAAAAAGTTAAATGATAAAAAGCACTCAAGATTACATGTAAACATATTCATCGTTGTTGTTGTTAAGTGCAGTCGAGATAGTTCCATCTCCTAGCCACCATGTATAGTGTTTCTGAGAAGCAGTTGGTGGGTTTAAACTGCTGCCCTTGTGGAGCAAAGTCCAGTGCTGACCTTACAATGTTAAATGCTCCTGTCCCCGGAAACTGACAACAAAATTGACAAAATTGACAATGGGCTTGTTCGTTTTTAACCTAACTTTATCCCTGCAAAGTTAATTCAGCATGAATATGCTTCATTCTGGGCACCACTTGAGAGTCAAAAAGATTAAAATTCTCAATATCAGAAAGGCAAGTATTCTTATTAATAAAAACACTATGTCCTGGAACACAGTGTGTGTCATTTCTTATGTGGAAGGAATGTTACATGTTCTCCAAAAGCAGGCAAAAGGCTCCTTCTTATATCACCCTTTGTTTGTATTTCATCCCAAGATCTACATGATGCACATTCAGTACACCTAGTTTACTGTATCAGAAACTAAAATAACAGAAAGATAAGCAAAGGAGAAAATCCGAAATAAAAATCAGTGTGCACTTTCTGAGTGACAAGCAGACTGCAAAAAAAGTGTTATCTTGTTGGCTCACCAGTTGTACTTTTGTTCCAAGGAAGTTCCACCATAAGTTCCAAATAATTTCTAGTCAGAGCATATTCTGGCATTGACTGAGGCATTTTTTTGAGTCTGTTGGGAAAAACATACATAGCAAACATATTCAAGAACAAAGAATTGCATAATAAAAAAATTTGAGCACATCTCCCTTCCTTGACAGATATACCATGCACATTGGAAATATTAAAAAAAAAAAAAAAAAAGACAACAAAAAACTAGTTATTTAAGTACACTGTGTTTTGGAACGTACTTATAAACAAAATACTTGCAAAGTGAAGAGAAAAACACCATTCTCTTATTCTACCCTTAAAATGTGGTCTTTCTAGTATCTGGTCACACAAAGTATAATATGATCACACAAAGTATAAAATCGTATGTATTCACTGATTTATTTCTCATAATAAGATTTAAGTACCTATCCATGAATAAAAGAATTATATAATTTTGAATCACAGGTGAGGTCAACTCACAAAAGTAGGCTAATACCAGATAGTAACTAAAAAAATGTAACTTCTATAATATATGCTGTGCTCCACACACAAAAGATGCTCTACATTTATTAATTAAACAAGTCAATAAGAAATTCCCCTTGACTACATTTACTACATTTCTTACTGTGAACCTCAGAAAGACAAATATTCAGTTACGAAGCATTCAATTGTTGTTGTCAAGTGTCACTGAATTGGTTCCAAATCATAATAACCCTGTATAGATTTCTCAAAGAACATCTAGTCGATTTGAACTACCAATTGTGTGGTTAGCAATGCAGTGCTTATCTTACACCAACATTTCAAGACTCCAAGCATCCAATTAGTGGTGGTCATTATGTGCTGTGGAGTCGGTTCCAACTCAGCAACCCTGCATAGGGTTTCCAAGGCTGTAAATCTTTACAGAAGCAGAAGCCTCATATTTCTCCTGTGGAACAGCTGGTAGTTTCGAACTGCTGACCTTGAGGGTATCAGCCTGACTAGTAATCACTAAACTACCAGAGCTCCTTAAGCATCCAATTAGGGTCATGATAATTCACTGAAAAAAGAAATGTAGTTATAAGTATTGTAAAGAGAAAAATTATTTTTCTATATAACCCTGAGATTATCTAGAAAATACAATCCACCCAAACACCCTTTAGTGTTATCAAGGGTCCCTATACTTTATTTTGTGTAAGAGAAATGCACAATCCTTGATCTTTCTAGTTTATCATCTAGAAACATCAGCAGCATGTGAAGAACACAATAACTGACCAAACATTGTATCTAAACAAATGTGTGTAATCTAGTCTTTTTTTTATTTATTTAAGGTTTTTATTGTGGATTGAGTGAAAGTTTAAAGGGCATATCATCAGTTTTACATTCAACAAATCATAT
>NW_006408722.1:3690610-3698810 GCF_000296735.1 Chrysochloris asiatica | reverse complement strand
TGGCCATTTGGTTTTAATTGGAAACTGTCTCTTTAAATTTCGAGGTGATCTGTGTGCATGTATAGTAGAACCCTCCGAGGGTTGGGCTGGGGTGCCCACTAGCTCAGGTACCCCTATTGTCACCAGAATGGAGGTACGCAGACAGCAAGAGACCAATGAACAGCTACCAAAAGAAAAGAATGTCTATACTTTTATCTCTGCGGTTCTGCTAGGTGTCTGTGTCTGCTCCGATCCTTCCCCTGCTTGGTCTCACTCAACTTGGTGGCTCCTGGAGCAGCTGAGCATCCTGGACTAGAAAGCAATGGATTTCTTGCTTCTGCCACAAATTCCCCAGCTGTAAGCCTTCCAACCTTCTAAATATTCCTTTATATGTGGTTCAGTGTTCTGGGACCATCCCTTGAGCCTGCTTGGTCAGGTATTCTGTGTTGTTGCTGGCAGAGCTCTTTACTGCACTTCCACCCAATCCATCATCTTGTTTGTTCTCCTGTTATCTAGTCTTTAAGACAATGAATAAGCAGTTACAAGAATTACAATGTAGGTACAACAGCTATTAATTATCATTTCTCTTCATTACCTGAAGAAAAGATGGGTGAAAATGGTATCAAATCAGGAATATTAAGAATGTTTTAAGAATTAGAAACTGGCTGGGGAAAGAAGAAAGCACTTCACAGATCAAAGCTGTAATCTGAAAATTAAAATCATGAAAGAAAAGTTGGCAATGGAAAGATAAAACAAATCGAATGGTCTCCAAGTATATTAAGCATAAAAAGGATAAAAGAGAGAAAACATAAAAAACATAATTCAGTTTTCAGTTTGTGGTTCAAAATAGCAGAATCGTTTCTATGAGTAATAATTTTAAACACTAATAAAAATGAAAAAAACTAATGAATACATACTACCTTTTTATCTCTTTGACACAGACTTTATGGGCTTGCTCTGGCATACTAGATGTTCGTATTTTTTTTTCTAGCATGACAATGTCATCATTATCTTCATCCTCATCCTCATCTTCTAAAGTACCTGGGATATGTGTAATTCTTCGAATAGGGCGTATTGCTATAACCTAAAGTAGAAGAGTAAACCTATGTCAAAATAAATTAGAAATCAAGTACATAAACTTCAGTCAGGCACTAAATAAAAAATTTTATGGCCACATTTTAAATCTTTATGAACTTGAAACTGCAACTAATGTTTTAAAACAAAAATGCATTTAAACTGTAGAATGGAAAACTAACCTGCTCTGTAAAGTTTCATAAAAAACACACACACAAATCTTTAGGAACTAAAAATCAGAATGAGAAGAAACACATCTGCAGAGAGAATTTAAAAAGTAAACCAACATAAGGCAAATATGATTCTTTGATACATACTTATAATCCTAGTGTGAGGGGAAATAAATCTTATTAGCAACTGGCTACTGTTGTTGTTAGAGGCTACTTGGTCGTTACCAAGTCACAGTGACCGTAAGCACAACAGAACTGTTGTGTACAGCAGCACTGCCCGGTCCTGGGCCAACCTCACAAGTATTGCCACACTTGAGCTCAATGATGTTGGCACTTTGCCAATCCATCTCACGGGGTCTTCTCTTTTTCTCTGACCCTCTCTACCTTACCAAAGATGTTATGTTTCTCCACTGACTGCTCCCTCCTGACAATATGTCTGAAATATGAGAGATGAAGACTGGTCATCCTGGCTTCCAAGGAGCACTCTGGCTGCACTTCCAACACAAATCTGTTTGTTCTTTTGGCAGCCCACGGTACTTTCAATGTTCTCCTCCAACACATAACTCAAATGCACCAATTCTTCTATGATCATCCTTATTCACTGTCCCAACTTTGGCATGCATATGAAGTTATTGAAAATACTATGGCTTGGGTTAGGAGCATCTTAGCCCTGTACCTGACATCTTTGCTCTTCAACACTTTAAAAAGGTCTTGTGCAGCAGATTTGCCTAATGCAAAACATCATTTGATTTCTTGGCTGCTGCATCCATGAGTGTTGATGGTTGATCCAAGAAAAATGAAGTCTTTGACAACTTCAATCTTTTCTCCATTGATAAGAATATTGTTCATTGATTTAATGATGAGGATTTTTGTTTTCTTTACATTGAGATGCAATCCATACTGAAGGCTGTGGTCTTTGAGCTTCATCAGTAATTATTTAAAGTCCTCTTCACTTTCAGCAAGCAAGGTTCAATCATCTGCATATCACAGGTTGTTAATGAACCTTCCGCCAATCCTGATGCCATGTTTTTCTTCATAGAACCCAGTTTCTCAGATTTCTTTAGCATACAGGTTGAATAAGAATGGTGAAAGAATATAACCCTGCCATACACCTTTCCTAATTTTAAACCATTCAGTGTTCCCATGTTCTGTTCGAACAACTGTCTCTTAGCTCATGTACAGATTCCTCACGAGCACAATTAAGTGTCCAAGAATACTCATACTCCGCAGTGTTATCCAGTTTGTCATGATCTACATAATAGAAAGCCTTTGCATAGTCAATAAAGCACAGGTAAACATCTTTCTGGTATTCTCTGCTTTTAGCCAAGATCCATCTGACGTCGGCATTATCATTATCCTTTGATCCATATCCTCTTCTGTATCTGGCTTGAACTCGAAGTTCAATGTATGGTTGCAGCTGTTTCTGTATTACCTTGAGTAAAACTTTACTTGCATGGGATATCCAAGAGATTGTCTGATGATTTCGGCATTCTGTTGGGTCACTTCTCTTTGGAATGGGCACAAATAAGGATCTCTTTCCAATCAATTGGCTAGATAGTTGTCTTTCAAATTTCCTGGCAGAGATGAGTGACTGCCTCCAGTGCCACCTTACTTTGTTGAAAGATTTCAAGTTGTAGTCCATCATTTCCTGGTGCCTTGTTATTTGCCATTTCCTTCAATGCACCTTGGACTTCTTCCTTCAATATCGTTGGCTCTTGATCATATGCTACCTCTTGAAATGGCTGAACATCAACCATTTCCTTTTGGTACAGTGACTGTATATTCCTTCCATATTCTTTTGATTCTTTCTGCATCATTCAATAATTTGCCCAGAGAATCCTTCAATAACAAAAGTTGAGGCTTGAATTTTTTCTTCAGTTCCCTCAGCTTGAGAAATGCTGAGCCTGTTCTTCCCTTTTGGTTTCTAACTCCAGATCTTTGCACATTTTGTTGTAATATTTGACTGTGTCTTCTAGAGCTGACCTTTGAATTTTTCTGTTCATCTCTTGTACCTCCTCATTTCTTTCATTTGCTTTAGCATCTCTATGCTGGGGAGCAAGTTTCAGAGTCCCCCCTGACATCCATTTAATCTTTTCCTTCTTTCTTGTCTTAATGACTTTTTGTTTTCTTGCTGTATAACATTCTTGATGTCATCCCACAACTCTTCTGGTCTTTGGTCTTTAGTGTTTAGCGCATCAGATCTGTTCTTCAGATGATCTCTAAATTCATATTTTACCTCTCGTGGACTTGTCGTTTTCTTCGGTTTCAGTCTGAACTTGCATATGAGCAATTGATGGCCATTTCCACAATCTGCCCCAGCCTTGTTTTGACTGATGATATTGAGCTTTTCCATTGTTCCTTTCCAGATGTAGTCAATTTGATTTCTGTGTATTCCATCCGGTGAGGTCCATGTGTATATTTGCCTGTTATGCTGTCAAAGGAAGGTATTTGAAATGAACAAATCATTGATTTTGCAGAATTCTATCATGCAATCTCCAGCATCATTTCTATCACCAAGGCCATATTTTCCAACTACTGTTCCTTCCTCTTTGTTCCCAACCTTTGCATTCCAATCAGCAGTAATGATCAATACATCTTGATTGCATGTTTGATCAATTTCAGATTGAAGAAGTTGGTAGAATTTTTCCATTTCATCCTCACTGGCTTTAGTGGTTGGTGCATAAATCTGAGTAATAGTGGTATTAACTGGTCTTCCCTGTAGGCGCATGGATATTATCCTATGACAGACAGCACTGTACCTCATGACAGATCTTGATATGTTCTTTTTGACAATGAATGTGACACCATTTCTCTTCAGTTTGTCATTCACAACATAGTAAACCAAGTGATTGTCAGATCCCAAATGGCCAATGCCAGTCCATTTCAGCTTACTAATGAATAAGATAATCATGTTTATGAGTTCCATTTGATTTTAGACAATTTCCAATTTTCCTAAGATTCATACTTTGTATATTCCATGTTCCCATTACTAATAGCTGTTTCTCTTGATTTTGAGCTATGCTCCATCAGCAAATGAAGGTCCCAAGGGCTTTATTCCATTCGCGTCATCACGGTCCAGTCTAGTTTGAGGAGGCAGCTCTTCCGTATTGTGAGTGCCTTCCAACCTGAGGGGCTCATTTTCCGGCATATATCTGACAGCGTTTCTCTGCTCTTCATAAGGTTTTCAGTGACTAAATATTTGGAAGTAGTTTTTCTCTCCATCTTCCTAGTCTGTCTTTGTCTAGAAGCTCATATGAAGCCTGTTCACTGTGGTGACTGTGCTGGTATTTAAAATACCCATAGCATAGCATCCCGAATCACAGCAACTCATAAGCCACCATTGTATGAGAAACTGACAGATGAGCTACTAGATATCGTTTAAATGGCTAGGAATTGCCATTTTTTCAGCACATGTTGCCGTCATGATTGTCTTGATATATATGCTTGTTGCTGTTGTTAAGAGCTGTCAATTGGTTCCAACTCATAGCAACTGTGTACAGGGTTTTAAGGAACGGCTGGTAAGCTTGACCCCGCCGACCTTGCAGTCCAGCACAGTAACCAACAGTGCCACACCAGGACTCCACTACTACTACTAACCATTTGGTAACTAGAGTTTCCATTTTCTTACTCTGTTACAAAATTCCTCTCTAGCATTTTCAACCTTTCCACCACTGGTTCTGTTCTTCCTGACTTCAACATACAGAAAAGTCTTGCTCCTTTCACAGTATTTTATTTGCTTTCTTGTTCCTTTCTGGCATGCTCTGCTTTTCCAGTAGTTACCTAGCACCATTACTTTTCCTTACTCCACTGACTTCAGTAAACTTTTGCCTTCTGTTCCCACTCTGCTGAAACTGTTCCTTCAAATCCAGTATCTTTCTTCTGAGGAGAATCAAATGGCGTTTGTGTTCATTCTCCATGATGTCACTATCATATTTTAAAACTATCTTATACAACTCTTGAAAATTCTCAACTCATTAATTTCATGAAAACTCTTACCATTACTGGAACAAAATGATATACTAGTATTTAAAAGTCTCCAGAGTTTATTTTTTTAATCTGTAAAATTACCTACTTAATACATTTAAATTGGAATTAAAATCTAATGGGAGTATTTCCAATAACATTTTGAAGCTCCCTTGTATATGTGAATTGTTGTTGTTAAGTGCTGTCATATCAGTTCTGACTCAAAGCAATTCTGTACTGGGTTTCCAAGGTTTTAAATCTTTGTATGAACAGAAATTCTCATCTTTTTCCTCCGAAGTGGCTGATGGACTCGAACCATGGACCTTGTGGTTCACAGTATAGTGCTTATCATATGGAACCCCTGAGCTCCAATATATGTGAATACTATATTTAATTGCCTAAAGTCCTTGTCCACTACTCATCTTTCAGTTTGGCATATTGTGTTTTTGGCTTAGTGTTGCTGGAACGCTTGAAGTTAAGTCACGGATATTTTAAATCCCAGCAGGGTCACTCACGGTGGGCAGGTTTCAGCTGAGCTTCCAGAAAGACAGACTAGGAACAAAGAGAGATGGACTATTTCCAAATATTTAGTCACTGAAAATCTTATGAATAGCAGTGGAACACTGTCAGCACCAGAATACTGAATACTGAAACATGATGAAGAACACCAGAATATCAGGTATAGTGCACCTCAAGATGGAAGGCACTCAAAATGTGACTGGAGAAGAGCTGCCTCCTCAAAGTAGAGTTGACTGCAATGACGTGTACGGAGCAAAGCCTTCGGGACTTCTATTTGCTGATGGGGCACAACTCAAAAAGAAGAGAAACAGCTGTAAACATCCACTAATAATCAGAACATGGAATGCGTACGAGTCTTAAGAAAATTGGAAACTGTAAAAAATGAAATAGGACACATAAACATCGATATCCTAGGCATTAGTGAACTGAAATGGACTGGCATTGGCCATTTTGAATCTGAAAATCACATGGTTTACTATGCTGGGTATGACAAATTGAGGAGGAAAGTTGTCACATTCATGATCAAAAAGAACATGTCAAGCAAGATCAGTCATGAAGTACAATGCTGTCTATGATAAGATAATATCCACATCTACAAGGTAGACCAGTTGATACAACTATTATTCAAATTTACACATCAACCACTGAAGCCCATGAAGATGAAACTGAAGAATTCTATCAACTTCTTCAGTCTGAAATTGATCAAACATTCAATCAACATGTATTGATAATCACTGGGGATTGGAATGCAAAAGTTGGGAACAAAGAGGAATGATCAGTAGTTGGAAAATATGGCGTTGGTGATAGTAATGATGCTTGAGATGGCATGACAGAATTTTGCAGGACCATTGACCTCTTCATTGTAAATATATTTTTTAAACAACATAAAAGATGACTATACACATGGACCACAGCATATGGAATACACAGAAATCAAACTGACTATGTCTGTGGAATGAGATGGTGGAAAAGCTCCATATCATCAGCCAAAACAAGGCCAGGGGCAGACCGTGGAACAGGTGTTCAATTGTCATATGCAAGTTCAGGCTGAAGCTGAAGAAAATTAAAACAATTCCATAAGAGCCAAAATATGACCTTGAACATATCCTTATTGAACTCAGAGACAATCTCAAGAACAGATTTGCTTCATTAGACATAAATGATCAAAGACCAGAAGCATTGTGGGATGACATCAAGAATATCATACAGGAAGAAAGCAAAATGTCATTAAGAAGAAAGACGGAAAAGACAAAAATGGATTTCAAAGGAGACTCTGAAACTTGCTCTCCAACATAGTGATGCTAAAGCAAATGGAAGAAAAGAGGAGGTAAAAGATCTGAATAAAAAATTCCAAAAGGTAGCTCAAGAAGACAAAGTCAAATACTATAATGAAATAGTCAAAGACCTGGAGTTAGAAAACCAAAAGGGAAGAACACGAACACTCTCAACATTCCTCAAGCTGAGGGAAATTATGAAAAAATGCAAGCACTGACTTGCAATATTGAAGGATTCTATGGGCAGGACAGCACTTAACAACAACAGCAATGGGAAGGATATTGAATGATACAGAAAGAATCAAGGGAAGATGGAAGGAATATACAGAGTCACTGTATCAAAAGAAAATTTAACCATTTCAGAAGGTAGCATATGGTCAAGAGCTAATGATATTGAAAGAAGATGTCCAAGGTGCACTGAAGGCACTGGCAAAGAACAAGGCTCTGGGAATTGATGGGATACAAACTGAAATTTTTCAACAAATTGATGAAGCACTGGAGACACTCAATCATCTATGCCAAGAAATCTGGAAGACAACTACCCAGCCAACTGACTGGAAGAGGTCCATATCTGTGCCCATTACAAAGAGAGGTGACCCAGAGGAATGAGGAAATCATAGGACAGTATCATTAATATCCCATGCAAGCAAAATTTCACTAAAGATAATTCTAAAATGTTGACAACCATACATTGAAAGACAACTTCCATGAACAGATAAGTATCATGGACTGCCATTCTGTATTGGAAGAAGTACAGCCAGAATGCTCCTTAGAAGCAAGGAAGTCCGACTTCGTCTCTCACACTTTGGACATATTGTCAGGAGAAGCATATCATGTTTGGTAAAATGGAGGATCGGAGAAAAAGAGGATAACCCCCTAATGAGATGAACTGGCACAGTAGAACAGTAGCAACAGTGACGGGCTTAAATGTAGCAACGACTGTGAGGTTGGTGCAAGACCAGGCAGTGTTTTGTTCTGTTGTGCATGGGGTCGCTATGAGTTGGTACCAACTGGACGACACCTAACAACAAGTAGTCCTGGTGTGGTGCTATGGGACAATGCACTGAATCACAAGGTCTGTTTGAACTGTAAGGTCAGCAGGTCAAATTCACCAACCCCTCCTTGGAAACCCTAAGCAAAGTCACTATGAGTCGGAACTAATGCAGTAGCACTTTACAACAGGGTTCAAGTGTATACATATATGTTGTTGTTGTTAAGTGC
>NW_006408722.1:3676460-3690385 GCF_000296735.1 Chrysochloris asiatica | reverse complement strand
TGTGTGTGTGTGTGTGTGTGTGTTTAAACATGTCTTTGTGATCAGTGTATGGCTACAGACAAATTCTCTCAGTAAAACTGTTGTCTCAGGCTCCTCAGGGTACCCTCAAAAAAAGGTCCAACAGTAGGTTCTAAGGGGACCTGCTGAGTCAGTTACATTCAAGGCAAAGAGACAAGCTCAGAAGGTTAAAGTAACTGGTTTTGTTTTGTGTATTAATTCTAAAGGGATAATCTTGATAGAATTTCTAGAAAGACACAGAATAATCATAGACACTTATTGTGAAGAAGCTTTCAGAAAGTGAAAACTGATTTAGTGAGAAAAAAATCAAGAAAGAGGCACTGAGAATTTTTTTTCCCATCACAACAGTGCATTTGTTTATTCTTTAATGGTAGGAAGGGCTGTGCCAGGAGAATTTTACTAGGAAACCTTAGCCCAACCACTCTACAGCCCTGATTTTACTCATTCAGATTTCTTTTTGTTTCCAAAACTCAAAGGAACATGATCTGAGTCCCTCAAGGTTGTTGTTTTGACATTGTGTACATCGAAGAGCACGGAATTCTTTGGAGAATTAAAGAGAGTATGTTGAGAACCAATAGCTTCAAATTTTTTATTTTTGTTTAATAAAGGTTTCTATGACTTTTTCTCATTTTGAACTTTCATTTTTACAAAATCATTAGCAGATAAAACATAAAATATTTTAAAATATAAAAAGATGAAAATGAAACATTTTGTCCTTTTATAAAAAATAAGATTTAAAAACAGCATATCAGTGATTTCACTGTTGAGACAAAAGCAGTTTTTAAATGCAGTTTTTCTTCTGGTTACTAAAACAGCAAATTTTCAATGTTTAGAGGAATAGCAAGGAAATGTTTAAACTAACTCCCAATTAACTTCTGATTTCCTAAATTTTCATATAACTATCTCTGGTTTAATAATTTTCTAAAACACTTTTAAAGCACTTTTTTTCACAATGGCTCTTTTCTGTGGTGCTCACTACAGAGTGTACATGTGCACAAAATGAATAACTGAGTCTCTGACCGATTCTAATAGAGTCTGGACTCTAACTGAGTCTCTGACCCAATCCCAAGCCAGAGATAATTCCAATTTCTAATGTGTGTTTGTCCTGGTATCCAGGAATATAAAACGTCAGTTGTTTGTATCAGGTGATTACTACCTCCTACCTCTGTCATCACTATCCTCAGTGTACTCTGCTGCTCCTCCTGTAGTCCCATGGAAAGGTCACCTATGTTCCAGCTCTTCTTTCTCTACACTGTATTCCTTTGGTATAGGAATATTTCTGTGCTGATGGCCAGCACATTTCTAACATTATTTTCAACTTTTCTTAAGCCAAAGTAGTAGCCCCCAGAAAACTCTGATTGTCGCTAGTTGTCCACTTCAGATATATTCTCCTCATCTTTCTTTCCCCCCAAATAAAAATAGTAGATTCAGCAGCTCAAGGTAGAAATCAAACAGAGCCCATCACAACATAAATGTCATGTGCAATAAAGAATCATAAATCAGTGTAGAAGAAAGGACCATTTCACAGAAGGCGTTACGTTAAACAGAAAGTTCTTTGGGAACATGTGGACATTAGTGGTTCTATGGTAGAGATCTCACTGTCCAGGTGGGAGAGCTCCTAGCCACGGCACCTCAGGTAAAGCCACCACCTGTCAGTCAGTAGAGGTTAGCAGGTTGCTGTGATGTTGAACAGGTTTCAGCAGAGCGTGTAGACTATGATGGACTAGGAAAAGAGTCTTGGAGTTCTACTTCCGAATATCAGCCAGTGAAAGCCCTACAGATCATTCATGGTCTGATCCTTCACAGATCATGGAATGGCACAGAAGCAGCAAAGTTTTGTTTCATTGTACATGGGCTAGCTTGACTGCTGCTTTCATCTCATTAAAAGTCAAAATAAGTAACATATGAGTTGATTAAAAAAAAAAAAAAATCAACTAAGCAGAACTAAAAATGGATATTGTGTGGCTCTTCTTCCTGAGCTCTGAAATAAAAACGAGTGGAAGACAGAGGATGCTAAACAAAGACGATAAGAAGAGACGAACAGTAAGACTTGTTGAAAAATAAACCTTCTACGTCAAAACAAAGTATGACACAACTTAGTGACATGGTCCTTGTAGGAAACAACTCTGTGGTATGTTCTTCATACTACATGCAATAAAAAAATGTTATACTCAAAGATGCACATCATTTACTTGATAATTTTTAAAATATGATAAACACTAGGGATCACTCAATGGCTTAACAAAATGGGAAGTATCCAGGTAAATTAACCAAAAAAAAAAAAAAAAAAAGAGAGTGCATCAAAAAAGGCTTACACATGTTTAAAAGTTAAAAAAAAGATGATCCAGGCATGGAAAAGGACCTGAGGGAAACGTACCAAAACATTAACAGAAACTTGAATATTAAGAAACAATGAACATCTTTCTTCTTTGTTTTTTTCTTTATCCTCCAAATTTTTCTCAAAAACAAAAAGAGTTGAGCTCACACCACAGAAAATTAACTGGGAACCTGGAGAAATGGGTTAAAATAAATATTTACCCGCTTATCATCATCTTGCTTATGTTTTCGAGTTTTTTGAAGTAATTTTAGTCCTTCAATTTGTCTGACAAGCAGTGGTATAGTCATCTTGAACCGCTCCTCCAGACTTACAGCATCTAAAATCTAAGGAGCCACAAGTCAATTCATAGAGTATCTCAGACACAAATGCTCCAAAAGTCTTGACTTAGAATTGTTATGTAAAAAAGACAACCCTACCAATATTCACTGTTACATTAAATCAGCAAGGCTGTTTGAGACGAATAACAGAATCCCATAAAAGACACACACAAAAAAAGTAACTTGATTATGCTTTTAAAATGAAACTGTATGTATTGTTCCAAGATCAAAAATAAAACAAATTTGAGGTCAACTCTTTTTCGGAATTATTCTCTTAAGAACCCAAAATGTATTTATTACATATTTTAGACTTTGTATACATTATTTAGAGTCCTGGTGTGGTGTTGTGGATTAATGCACCAGACTGTAAAGTTGTTTGAGCTGCAAGGTCAGCAGTTCAAGTTCACCAAGTACTCCTTGGAAACCCTATACAGGGTCGCTATGGGTCTGAATCGACTCAATGGCGCTTAACAATGACAACAACATACATTATTTATTTTACATAAACAAATTACAGATTCAAAAATTTAAAGTTTTAAACACACAGTAGAATAGGAGCACTCTTAACCAACTGAAGTAAAACATATTTGATGAGGCCACCAGTCTTATTACTCTCTAGAACTCCTATATTTATCTGTTCCTCACAACAGAAATGAATTCTTAATGTCTGTATCCAACCTGTTTGTATCAGTTGTTCTTGCCATTATAATTGCTCGATTTGAATATTAAATAAACTGATAAAACAAGAAAGGTTTTTTCAATGAAAATGAAATTAAATTAGTTTAGGAAGATTTAATAATGCAGACTACTTAAACGATACAATAAAAATAAATGATAAATGCAGACTACTTGAAAGATACAATAAAAATAAATGACTACTTAAAAGATACAATAAAAATAAATTTCTAGTTTTCTGGGTTGGGGGAAAGAATCTAGGATTCTGCATGTACACTGTTCTTCAAGTGTCTTTAAAATGAATTTCATTTTAGAGAAATTATAGAAAATGCAACATATGTGTGGTTTACATAAGAAACACCATGAAGAATTTTAACAAAGCAGGTCCACACACAAAGGAAAGGCCATGTCTCTAGATGTTTAAAACATGGTGAAATAATGTATGTTTACAGATTATAAATCAAACTAACTTCTTACCATTTTTATGATTCTGTCCATTTTTTCCATAAATTGACCAACCGATGTGCAATCAGAAGAACCTCTTGTGTGTACAAAAATATAAAACACTCATGCTAGAAAGGCAACTTATGAAATTTATGAAAGCATTTCAATTACTTTTTGGGGTTTCTAGTATCCTTTCCTGAAGGTCAAAATTCAACTATTCACTACCTAGATCCAAATAGAAAGTAACCACCAGGCAACTTGGCATTCAAGAAGGGAACACTATACCTGGAGCTTCTCTTTGTTGCTTGTTCGGATAATTGATGTCAGAATGTCTGGTAAAGCTTCCCTTGGAAGGTTATCTAAAAGACGTCTCAATTTAGCAACAGCAGGAACAGACATGTCCAACATTTCAACCAACTAGAAGAAGAAAAAATCGTTTTTAGAGAAATCTGGTGTATTTGTTGCAGTGCAGTAAATTATTTAGTCTCTTCTAGTGGTAGTTTTTGTTAACTCCCACCAAACAACTTTTTCCTGATGTGTCTGGGTAAGAGAAGGTAGGGAAAATGCTGATTCTGTTGCATTATTAACAGGACTACTTGGGATTGGTCTATTTTGCTATCTTGCTGGGTATAAAATGACCCATCTTTGAAACAGAAGAGGGGACTCTTGCTACCATCAAAGAAGGACCATGAGTGGAGTGCATCCTTTGGGCCCTGGTATCCCTGCCCACCAAACTTCCTTGACCCAGAGGCAGAAAGCTGTGATACTGGACAAGAGACAGAGCACGAAACAGAGCGATGGGCTCCTCAAACCAAGGAATAAGTAAAGCTGAGTGACTTTAGGCAGGAGGCTTACTTGCAGAGTGGGGTGCCTCCAGGCACTTATTGGAGGAGCTAGATTTACTTTCTCATGGAGATAGACCAGCGTACCTTCATCTGAGGCTTATGGTGGAGTGGTGTGTTCTATGGGCATTTATCAGCAGTCCTAAAAGAGCATCAGGAGGCTGATGGTCAGAGATAGGCCTGCATGTGGGCATGGCAAAGGAGAGGCTATCCTGTGCCCTAAGCATTTCTCACCCTGAATTGTAACCTGTCAACTTCCCTCATAAACCCCATCACTCTGAGTACGGCATCTGAGTTCTGTGTGGCCAAAGCAATGACTCATCAAACCCATCTGAGTAGAGACTGCTGTAGGAGGATGGCGAGTGACATTGCACTTGTGAATTATAAAAATCGGATTTCCATATCGGTTAAATGTTTGGGACTCAGAGTCTGTTTCTGAAATAAAAGATGATTGATTATTATACTCCAGGTTTTCAAAGGCTTTAGAAAAAAACTAACATTCTTGTAAAATGTTAAAATGAAAATAAAAATCGCTCCAAAGTGTCATATTACAAATGGCTTCAAAAATCTGTTTTATTTTGAAAAAAAAAAAATTCAAATTTATACAAGATGTAAGAACATTTCAATGACATACAGCATGCACCTTTGATATGAAATAAATACATATTCTCTGGCCTAAAGTGTATGAATCAAAAAGAACTCTGGACTAAAAAGTACCAAGGACTTGGCAAAGAAATATAGGGATAAAATATAATAAATCCAGCAACTGTGGTATGGTTACAAAGGAATTAATTTCAAACTTCTGAACGGCCGCCCAGTGATCTTACCCGATCTTTGTAGGAATCTGCTGTAACAAAATGGTCAGCATTATCTCCCCTATTTTGTAGAGCAGGAAACTGAGATTCAGAGAAACTGTATTTTGTCCAAGTAGGGTCGTTACCAGAACTCAAAACCAGTGCTCTAACAAGAAGGGTTCCTTCCAGCAAAGGAGCACAGTGAGTGCTGCTCCACCCTTTCCAGAGCTCTAGAGTGGACTCGAGCCACACGTAGAAAACAAGTGTGGAAAGTTTACATTAACAAGGGCACCCACCTGCTAACCATAGACATTCTATAGAAATCAAACAAGGGTTCTGTTACTGTAGTCCTCAAAAAAACAAAAACAAAACAACTGTACGATTTCAGTGAATTTGGAGGGTAAGCTCAGGATGATATATCTTAAAATATAACCTTTGTGGCTTATATAAAATTCATTTTGAGGGGCTCTGAGAATTGTACTGAAGAAGATGGGCAGTCATCCTCTATCTAGAGTAGTGTACCTCAAACTTTAAAGACCAATTTGTCACTTGAATCCACCATGGACCAACATTTCTGTAAAGTCAGAACCACATGCTTGGACATCAGGGTAATGTCAATTTGCTAAAATGACATCTAAATGCTTAATCTCACTTTCTGTACTTCTCTTGCCATGAATTGGTTACACATAAGTTTCTGAACCAAAACCACTAATTTGAGTAGTAGTGCTCCAGTGAGATGAAACAAGAAGCTGAAGAAAGACATCCATATAACTTTCAAGTATAAGGGAGACTTCAGACACATGACGATGATATGGAAGAGAATACAATAGTAGTTTCAAATATGAGCCTAATCAATCCTTTTAAGGGCATATTCCTAGGTTATTGCTGCTTTGCAATAGACTTTTATGTAAAAGCAATGATTCATTTAACAATGTTTAGAAAGATGTTTACCTATGTTTTAATGACTACGCAAGGGCTTTCTACTATGTGGATCATAACAAATTATAGATAACATTGTCAAGAATGGGAATTCTGGAACACTAATTGTATTCATGAGGAACCTGTACATAGACCAAGAAGCAGTCATTTGAAGAGAACAAGGGAACACTGAATGTTTAAAATCAGGAAATATGCTTGCCAGGGTTGTATACTTTTACCATACTTACTCAATCTGTATGCTGAGCAAATAATCTGAGAAGCTAGATTATAAGAAGAATGTGGCATCAGGATTGAAGGAAAACTCATTAGCAACCTGTGATAGGCAGATGATACAACAACCCAGCTTGCTGAAAGCAAAGAGGACTTAAAATGCTTATTGAAGAAGACCAAAGACCACAGTTTTTGGTATGGGTTGCACCTCAATGTTAAAAAAAAAAAACACACCAAAAATCTTCACCACTGTGCCAATAAAAAACATCACGATGAATGGAGACAAGATTGAAGTTGCCAAAGGCTTCATTTTACCAGGATCCACTATCAACACTCATGGAAGCAGAAGTCAAGAAATCAAATGATGTACTGTATTAAGCAAATCTGTTGCACAAGACTTCTTTTACGTGATTAAGAGCAAAGATGTCATTTTGAGGACTAAGGTGCAACTGATCCAAGCCATGGTAAGTAGCTTCAAATACCTGTTAAAGTTTGATGACGAATAAGGAAGAACTGATGCATTTTGGGTTACGGTTATGGGGAAGAATATTGAAAGTACCATGGCCTGCCAAAAGAACAAACCAATCTGTACTGGAAGAAGTACAGCCAGAATTCTCCTTAGAAGACAATGTGATGAGACTTTGTTTCTCATACTTCAGACATATTATCAAGAGGGACCAGTCTCTGGAAAAGGACATCATGCTTGGTAAAATGGCAGGACAGTGAAAAAAGGGAAGATTCCCAACAAGATGGATTGGCACATTGGCAGCAGCAATGGGCTTGGAAGATGTGCAGGACTGAGCAATGTTTCATTCTGTTGTTCATAAGGTCTCTGTGAGACGGAACTGACTCAACAGCACCTAACAAACATCCTGGGATAAATTACAAATATTATACAGGCAGTACTTGTTAATGTTAAGCATGGCATTGAGAACAACCTTCCTCCAAAAAGGGCCATTCAAGCTGAAATCATGCAAAGTAATTGTAATAATAAGTGAGAAAAATTATGATTACTCTGTGACCTTCAACATTTTTGTCAAAACAAAATGCTCTTATTGTTAGGGAGAAACATGATGTTCTGGTTGCCGGGTGTCGCTGAGTCAGTTAGGACTACCAGTAACCCTATGCACTACAAAATCAAACACTGCCCAGTCCTGCGCCATCCTCAACAATTACTGTGAAGGTCATTATTGCTGCCACTGTAGAGGGGTGGGGTGGGGGCAAATCTTCCTTTTCACTGTCCCTCCACTTTACCAAGCATGATGTCCTTCTCCAGGGACTGGTCCCTCCCGATCACACATCCAAGTATCTCACCATCCTCACTTCTAACGAGCATTCTGGTTATACCTTTTTCCAAGTCAGATTTGTTTGTTCTTCTGGCAGTCCATGGTGCTTTCTATATTCTTCTCCAACACCATAATGCAAATACATCAGTACTTCTATGGTCTTCCTTATTCATCTTCCAACTGTCACATGCATATGAGGTGACTGAAAATACTATGAGTTCGATCTGGCACACCTTAGTCTTCCAAATGACATCTTTGTTCTTGAACACATTAAAGAGGTCTGTTGCAGCAGATTTACCTAGTGCCAATATGCCATTTGATTTCCTTTCTTTTAACTTTTTATTGTGAATTAAGTGAAGGTTTACAGAGCAGATCATCAGTTTACATTCAATAAATCAAATACTTTGCTTCATTATAATGACTGCAATCTCCTCTATGTATGATCAGTTAACAGTATTTCTCTACTCACTCTAACCCTTACATTCCTCTGTGTGTCTCCAATTACCTTCATCTTTTCTGTTAATCACCCTCTTGCTGTATATTGCCTAACTTGTCACCCATGCTAGTCTGTAAATAATTTTACCTCTCCTCCCTCCCCCATCACAGATTGTTTCTTTTATCAAGAAAACCTTTCCTTAACTTCACATCATTGGTGTCATACAATAGCATTTAGACTTCTCCATTTTTTGATGTGTCTCTTGTAGACAGCATATTGAAGAATCCTGTTTTTATCCATTCTGCTATGTCCTGTCTCTTACATAATTTTCTGCCCTGAGTTCATTTTCTTTGTGGGTTTTCTTCTCATTTACATTTCTGTTGTGTTCATGTTTACAAGATCTATCTGCTTTTTTTATTTTGATATGAAGGTGAATTAATTTGCTTTGAGGTTACCATTTTTTTCCTCCTGTTTAAAAGTTGTTTCATACTTCCTTGCTATTTGGAAGTTCCACATCAACACTATCCTCTCTTTTAAATTTGCAGTAGACTTACTATATATTATTATCTGTGGTTCCCTGTTTTCAGTATTGTATGTTTGTTTTACTTTAAATACATCTATATTCAGACTGAATGTTGTCATGTATGTTAATCTCAAGTTGTTGTCTGCTGTTGTTTTTTTCTGTAAAGTTTGGTCTGGTAATTACAAATTCCTTTAATTTCTGTTTATCTGGAAATGTCCTAATTTCACCATGGTATCTGAGGGAAAAGTCTGGTGTGGCACTGTAGGTTAAGTGCTGGACTGAAAGGTCGGTTTGAACTACAAGGCTGGCAGCTCTAAGTCACCACAGCTTCTCCTCAGAAACCCTACAACGCAGGGTCTTTATGTGTGGGACTGATTCAAGAGCACTTAAAAACAATAAACATTTGAGGGACAGCTTTCCTGGGTATATGATTCTTCACTGGCCAATTTTTTTCTTTCAGAGTTTTGCATATGTCATCTTTTGCCTTCTTGCCTGCATGGTTTCTGCTGAGAAATCAGAGCTTAATCTGATTCATTCTCCTTCGTAAGTAACTCTCGGTTTTTCCTGAGCTGCTTTCAGAATTCTTTCCTTGTCTTTGGTTTTGAAAAATCTGATTACGTCCTGGTGATGTTCTTTTGGGATACATCTTGTTTGAGGTTCATTCAGCTTCTTGTATGCTTATCCTCTCATCTTTAATGATGTTAGGAAAGTTCTCTTCCAATAAAAGTTCTCTTTGGCAATTTTCTCTGTGATTTTTATTGTTTCTTCCTGTTCTTGAATTCTGTTCACTCTTAAGTTATTCCGCTTCATAGTGTCCCACATAATTCATAGGCTTCTTTTTCCCCATTGTTTCGAATCTACTCCTTTGCCATTTCAATGCATTGCCCATTTCTGAATTCTTAGTATTAATCTGAATTTCTAATTGCATGTTTTGTATTGTTTCAAAACTGGCATTGATTTTGTCTATCTGTTTTTGTGGTGTTTTCCTGAATTCTTCTAAAGTTTTCTTCCGTATCCTCTCTTGTTTTCCTCAATCTTTCTGTCAATCCTTTGAAGGTGTCTAAGCATCATTCTTTTGAATTCTTTTTTAGTTAGTTCCATTACCCTTTTTCCTTCAGAAACATTTTCTGGCTCTGCATCTTGGTCATTTGCTTGAGCCATTCTCTTGTTTCTTTATGTGAGCTAAAACTGTCTGCTTCCTCCTGGAAAATGTGGTGTTGTCATATTTGTATTCAATTGATTATATGTTGATGTGTTTTCAGGCTCTCACCAATTATCACCTGTAGGTGTAGTTAGCGAGACTGGAAGTGTATATTCAGGTCTCCGTTTGCTATTAGTGTACCTCATTAATCAGGTGATACAGAACTGGTATCAGATCTTGTCTAGTGGGTGGAGCTGAAGAGGGTATGGTTGTGGCTGGGCTGTATGGCACGGTTGATGTATGAGCATTGTGGGGGAAAAGGAGAAAACCCCTCCCACACATACACAAGAAAACAAAACAGAATAACCAAATAAGGAACCAACAATGAAAAGACAAAAAACAAAAACAAGCAGCAAATAGAAAAAAATATATATATAAAACTAAAAAGAGAAAAGAGGGACAGAAAAATGGGGCTACAGAAGAGAAAAAGAGAGAAAATAAAAGCAAGAAAATTTAAAAACAGAAAAAGCACAGAGAGAAAAGACGTAAAAAGATAGTAGAGAGTAGTAAAAAGAGATCAAAAGAAAAAAAAGAGGAGAAATGAGAAAACAGAAGAAGGAAAATCAAAAACAGAGACAGAAAGGATAAAATTCAAGGGACTGGAAAGAGAGGAAGAAAAAAGAATAAACACACAGAAACAACAAAAGGAAAAAAACAAAACAAAGACAAAAAGCAATAGTGTAATTGTTGGATTCAGAAAGAAAAGTCTGTTGAGCTGCTGCCTGCCAAATAATTCACAAGGTAAGTGCAGGAATAATATGACAGTAGAGTTCCTGGCCCTAGATGGACGTTCCTAATGGTCTAGTTGTTACCTACGTTCAGGACACTAAATCTGGAAGTAGTTTATGATGGCCCTTGCTGGAGCTGGTTTCAGTGTCTGTTAGGCCCACAGCTGGGGATAGGTGTGTGGCTATGAGGGTTTCCACTAGACCAATGTTGATCTGGTGGCCCTTTGGAATCTGCAGTTCTGGAGCCAAGACACCTGCAGTCAGTTCCCACCCAACACAGGCATGGCTCCCAACTACACAGCTCTGAACACCTTAAAAGCAGGGTCGGCACTGGGGGTAGATGAGGGTAGGAGCCTGCCACACCCTTGATCAACAGAGGAGCGTGAGGAAAAAGAATCACATCCTTCCCAATGCCAGTGGGAATCTGTTCCTCTAGGCCACCCTCTGTTGCCAAAGCTGCTTACAAAGTCCAAGATGATCATGACACGTTTGGTCAGTTGTTCACCAGTCAATCTCCCCCTCTAACTGTCCCTGCTCAGTTTCTCCTCCCAGTAAGCACTCAACTGACTTTTCTAACCTTTCTTCTGAAGTTCAGGGTTCCAGCATTTTCATCTATGTCTTTCATTTGGTTTCTCGTATCTCTGTTGTGGAGTTCTGGTGTGGCACTGTAGGATAAGAACTTTAAATGGTAAGGTTTCAAACTCATTCACTCCTCAGACACCCTAAAGAGGGTGTCATTATGAGGTGGAACCAACTCAATGGCACTTAGTAACAAAATCTTAGTTGTAGAAGATCCATGTAGTATGTCTGCCAAATCTGCCCTCATTTGGCTTCTATAACACTGACTGTGGATCCAGCAAAGTCAAGTCTTTGACAACTTCAGTCTTTTCGCCGTTTATCATGATGCCATTTATTCGTCTAGTTGTGAAGATTTTTGTTTTCTTTACATTGAGGAACAATCCATATTGAAAGCTGCATTCTGTGATCTTCATCAGTAAGTATTTCAAGACTTCTTCCCTTTAAGCAAAGTTGTATCATCTGCATGTTGCAAGCTATTAATGAGTCTTCCTCCAATCCTGATGCCACATTCTTCTTTACATAAGCCAGGTTTTTAAATTATTTGCTAAGCATACAAATTGAATAAGTATGGTCAAAGAATACATCCCTGGTGCACACCTTACCTGATTTTAAACCATCCAGTATTCACTGGTTCTGTTTAAATGATTGTGTTAACTAGACTCTGATACTAGAGTAGCAGGGGACTGTGGCAGGAGTCCCAGATATAAACAGCAGCAGCAGTAGCAACAACATGATTGCTTTACTTCTTCAGAAAGCCTCCAGAATCTAAAAATCAAATCTCTTGAAGTTTTGTTTTTGGGAGAAAGATGAGGGTTTCTGTTCCTGCAAAGATTTATAGTCTGGGTTTTTATATACAAGGTTGCTATGAGTCAGACCCGATTCCACTTAACAACATGGTAATGAAATCTGTGCATATAGGAAATGTATAAAGTGAGGATAGCCTATACTTGAAAGATTCAACTATCTTCTTTTACAATGTAGACATCAGACAAAGTATTTCAAAGCTCTATTTTAAAGTGTAATATTAAGTATTTCAGGTCTTGGAATCTCCATTTCCTTTCTAAATTTGAATCCAGTGAGAGTACCTTTTGTTGATTTCCCTGCATGATATTCCTGCTGCAGTGCCTTGAATGGAGGAGCATATTCTACACTAGGGATACACTAAAGCAATCACAATCACAATAGAATTCTTCTTTAATAAATATGTAACATTTGCTCTTGTTATTGTTAAAGTGCCGTGAGTCAATTGCGACCCATAGCAACACTGGATAGGGTTTCCGAGGAGCAGCTGGTAAGCTTGAACCACTGACCTTGTAGTTCAAACGGCTTTGCAGTCTGGTGCATTAACCCACAGCGCCACACCAGGACTCCAAAAATATATAGCATAGCATGCTATTAATGTGGCAGATTTAATTACTATGCTAAGTAATACTAGGCTTTATTATTCACTAATAGAAGCACCTTGTGTTACTTTATAACTGGTTGGTGGTGGATGTGTGGCACCGAGTCAGCTCCAAACCATAGGGACCCTGTATAGGGTTTCTGAGGCTATAGACCTATACAGGGAGCAGAAAACATCTTTCTCCCAGAGTGGCTAGTAGGCTCGAACTGCTGATCTGGTGATTAACAGTGCAGTTCATAATCCACTACACTACCAGCACTCCTCTGTTTCATCACTATAAACGATTAATCTGAGCTAGTCTATGTTTAAGCACAAAGTTGACTGAAAAATACTGCTAAGGATTACTGCTTGTGTTGCTTCCCTGATCACATATACCTTTAACTAAAGCATTTCAAGGATTTTAGAAAACTGATAGGGTACAAACTGGAACCAGAAAACTTTCAGTTATAACTACTCAAACGTAAGTTGAAAGTACTAATTTCTTTTGTTGACCTCATGCTTTGTGAATACTGGGAAAGTACCAAAATAAAGATAATAGTTACATACATGATTTGTTAAATTGTTTTTAAATGCCAGTTTTACAATTATTTTTGGCTATATCAATCAGAAATTTATTTTCTCAAGTGTAGGAGGCTAGAAGCCTGAATTTAGGAAAAGGCTTTCTCTCTTTGTGAACTCTGGAGGAAGGTCCTTTATCTGTAGCTTCTGCTTCCTGATTCCTTGAGATATCCATGTGTTCTGGCATCTGATCATCTCTTATTCATATTTCCAAAGACAATGACTCAGAGGTTTTTAGGTATAGTCAAACGAACTGACTCATCATGGCCCCGTGTACAAGAGAACCAAACGCTGCCCAGTCCTGCGCCACCTTCACAATCGTTATGTTTGAGCCCACTGCTGCTGCCACTGTGTCAATCCATCTCCTTGGGGGTCTGTCTTCCTCTTTTTCACTGACCCTCCACTTTACCAAGCATGATGTCCTTTTCCAGGTTCTGGTCCCTAATGAAAACATGTCCCAAGTATAAGAGATGAAGTCTAACCATCCTGGCTTCTAAGGAGCTTTCTGGCTGCACTTCCAACACAGATTTGTTTGTTCTTCTAGTAGTCCAATTTACTTTTCATATTCCTCTCCAACCCCATAACTCAAATTCATCAATTCCTTTACAGTCTTTCTTATTCATTGTCCAACTTGC